>NC_092719.1:211465412-211758187 GCF_047496885.1 Scyliorhinus torazame
AAAGATGTGCAGGGTAGGTGGATTGGCCATGCTAAATTGCCCCTTAATTGGAAAAAAATAATTGGGTACTCTTAAAAAAAAAAAAAAAAATTTTTTAATTTTTAAATTTTTTTAATTTTTGCGCTGTATTGTTCTATGTTCTATAGTGTAGGTTAGATGGCTTTTGTTTTGGTGCAACATCGTGGGCCGAAGGGCCTGTACTGCGCTGTATTGTTCTATGTTCTATGTTGTAATAGTGTTCATGATTCATGATGATGTTGAGGAGGCAGTAGTGTAGTGGTATTGTCACTGGGCTGGTAGTTTAGATATCCAAGGTAATGCTCTGGGGTCTCGGGTTCGAATTCCGCCTTGGCAGATGGTGAAATTTGACTTCAATAAAAATCTTGAATGAAAACGTCAGTAAGAAACCCGTCTGGTTCACTAATGTCCTTTAGGGAGGGAAATCTGCTGTCCATATCCGGTCTGGACTACACGTGACTCCAGACCCACTGCAACGTGGTTGACGCTTTAACGGCCTAACAAGCCACTCAGTCCCAGTCGGCGACACCCAAATCCCATGAATGAATGGGGGAAAAGAAGAACGAACTGAAGACTTTTTGTCTAGCTTTCATCGATTCACAGAATAGTATAGCAAAGAGGTTACCCACCCACGTTGATGATAACTCTTTCAGAGAGTTTCAATCAAGTTAATTCCACTCTTCCCTCAGATTCCTGCAGTTATTTTTCTTCTTCAAGTATTTATTTTGCAATCGCTTGGTAGCAGTGAACTTGAATATCATTGGTAAATAGAAACATGCTGCGGAAGCTTTTCATCTTGCACTCATCAGGACAAATGGAAGAATAGCAAATTTCAGCCAGTCACAATTTGATATTTCTGCGTTTGTCCTGGTGTGTGCCAGACAAAAGAATTTGGCCGTGTGCCTCTCTTTTCAGCAGCATTTATTTTACACCGTAGCTAAAACATTCAAAAGAAGGAAATCAGAGCCAGGACTTGACTTCTGAGTTAAATGGATGGGCGGGGGGGAGAATTTGATGCGCTTTAGTCAGGAGCCAGCTTGTATTCACACCACAGTTTCTTAGCTTGTACGCGATGTGAGGAGGCCGCACTCTGCTCTCGATTCTGCTGTGAATGTAGCAGGAAAGTGATGGTGAGGTTCAGGGGAATGACGATTTTTATCTACTTTCTCCTCAGGGTATGAAAGGAGACAAAGGTGCAGCAGGTGTGAAAGGAGACAAGGTATGAAGTCCAAGACTTGAATGTGTGATGCACTGGCACAGATTGGGGATGGAGACATAAGCACTTTGCACATCCAAAAACCCAGAGTGCCATTTTACGCAATCATTTCTGGCCACTTAGCTTAATGAACAAAAAGTCAAGAGCACTTTGTGCTCCAGTTCACAGCTAGGGGGGCTATGTTTGATAAATAGTGTAACATGCACAACATTGAATTGACTGCTGATCCCATGACTGACCTTTTATTTCCCTCTCCGTTGACGTCAATAGGAAAGATAATTGAGCGTTGTGTGCCATAAGCAGATGGTTAGTTCGACACCATCAATGGGCCCCTCACTGTTTTATCCGTCAGACCTAACTTCCTTTGAAGGTTTAAGATTTCACCTTTTGGGGCAGCAGGGTGGTACAGTGGTTAGCACTGCTGCCTCACGGCGCCGAGGTCCCAGGTTCGATCCCGGCTCTGGGTCACTGTCCGTGTGGAGTTTGCACATCCTCCCCGTGTCTGCGTGGGTTTCGCCCCCACAACCCAAAGATGTGCAGGGTAGGTGGATTGGCCACGCTAAATTGCCCCTTAATTGGAAAAAAATAATTGGGTACTCTAAATTTATATTAAAAGAAAGATTTCACCTTTCCCGTGCGCCCCACCACTCAATGCCTGTCAACCTTGCAGTTCGCAAATAGAAAAATTGACTTAAGGGATAGTTCAGTGACATTTCCATCAGGGTGCAGTAACCCCAACAAATAATGGGCTGATTGGCCTGCTGATTTCAGTTTTACATCAACTGATTGTGCGAGGGACAGAAACTGGGTGACGTCTGTTCCACATTACCCCACTGCCCCCCCCCCCCCCCCCCCCCCCTCTCCCGGCCCGGAGTCCTTTCTAACCCATTCCCTCTCTTCATACACTACCCCACCGTAACTTCAGCCCCCCCCCCCCACATCCTGCTCGGTGTCTAATTCCTTTCTGGTGAAACACCGAGGGATTCCTGAGGGAAACTTGCAATGCGTTGCTGTGACCCTCCTCATCACATTCCACTCTCTCTGTTCAATTCAATGGCCAGTCTCATTTATTTTGTACTCTTTCAGCGGTAATTTTGACAAACTTGTTTTGTCTCATTCCAGGGTGAACTGGGTGAACCTGGAGAGCCTGGACAAGATGTAAGTGATCAGTATATTTATTGTCTTTCAGGCCTCCATTGGAGTTGACATCAGACACAGGATAGATAAGTTGCCAGTTTGAAGAGCAGGAAACAGCCATTTCATTAATAAGAAAGGGGACCAATTATTTCCAAAGCCCTTACATCGTGGAGCTAGTAGGCAGTTGAGCTTGTTTGCGGTATGGCATGGCATCAAACAACGCTCAGCAAAATAGCGCTGACTCAGGCTGTAGGGTTCTGTTAACAGCTTTAACTCGGGTGGCAGCTGAGTTTGAAGATTGTGGGCTCACGATTTGCTCGGGAGACTCGATCACATGATCCCCAAGAGCGCTTATACTGAGGGAGTTCTGTGATGTTGGAATTACTGTCCCTCAGATGGTGGGCCTCATTTGCCCTTTCAGCTGGTTTTAAGCAATCTCACAGTGTTAATCAAAGAAATGTTCTCCCTGCTGTCCCGGCCAACATTAATCTCTCAACCGCCATCATTAAACAGATTACCTGGTCTTTTACCTTATTGTTGTTTGCAACAATCTTGCCAAAGCAGTCAGGTATTTGGAGATGCCAACGCTGGACTGGGGTGGGCACAGTAAGAAGTCTCCAAAACACCAGGTTAAAGTCCTACAGGTTTAGTTGAAATCACAAGCTTTCGGAGCGCTGCTCCTTCGTCAGGTGAAGTGGAGGCAGGTTCACAATCACAGCGTATATAGGAGAGACACAATTGCAAGATAATTAAAGATTGGAATGTGAAGAATAGTTGGAATGTGAGTCTTTCCAGGAACAAACAGTGTGAGTGGAGTGAGTGATAATCACAGGTAATCGAGGTGTGAATTGTCTCAAGCCAGCACAGTTAGTGGGATTCTGCAGTATGGTGGAGGTTGCATGCAATGTGACATGAACGTGAGATCCCGTTGAGGCCATCCTCATGCGTGCAGAACTTGGCTACCAGTTTCTGCTCAGCGATTCTGTGTTGCCGTGGGTCTTGAAGGTCACCTTGGAGAATGTTAACCCGAAGATCGGCGACTGAATGCCCTTAACTGCTAAAGCGTTCCCCAATTGGAAGGGAACACTCCTGCTGTTCTTATTCTACTTACCTTTAAGCACCATATGGTTTTATCGAGAGCACTTAATTGAGCAGACAAAGGCCGACATTTCAAACTGCCTTTGCTATTTTTTAGGCCAGAAAGAGGCCATGAATTTCTAGTTGTCTGCACAATGTACAAGGAATCCTGCTGCATGCGGCAGGCGGAATCATCGTTAAAGCTTCATACCTTTTAATATCTTTCATTATTATTCTTCAATGTAGGGTCTTAAAGGGTTGTCTGGAGTCAAAGGAGATAAGGTGAGTGACTGTTGTATTTTTACAATTGTATCACTTGTCAGAATAGAGCAAAAGATTTCTCTCCTGGCCACATGGCCAATTCTGATCCCTCAATCAGGTTAACTAGTAACAAGTTAACTGCAAATTGTAATACTAGCGGAGAGGATACTGTAGTGGTAATGTCGCTGAAATGTTCATGCAGAAGCCCATATTAATGCCCTGGGGACATGGGTTCCCATACCACTATGGTAGCTAATGGAATTTGATTGCTGGGATAAGACGCTCGTCTCAGTAATGTTGACCACAAAACCTTCATCTATCGTTGTAAAACCCATCTGGAAATCTGCCAGACTTATTTGGTCAGGCCTACGTATAACTCCAGACCCACAGCAATGTGGTTGACTCTGAAATGGCCTCGTGCCGCTCAGCTCAAGGGCAATTGGGGATGGCAACAAATGCTGGCCTTGCCAACAATGCCCACATCCCAATAAACATATTTTTAGAATCCTGTGTGTGAGATCTTTCTCTGCACAAATTGACTGCTATATTTTCTACCTTGTCCCAGCGGCCTCCCTTCAAAAGTACTTAATTGGCTGTAAAGCACCTTGTAACAACTTGAGATCGTGGAAGGTACAATGTAGATGACAAAGTAGGAACAAAGGGATGTGTTTGTCCATAGATCTCTGAAGGCAGAAGGGCAGGTCAATAGGGTGGTGAAAAAGGCATGTGGGTCACTTGCCTTTATCAATCGAGGCATAGATTACAAAAACAGGGAGGTCATGTTGGAGTTATATAGAACTTTGGTGAGGGCACAGCTGGAATACTGTGTGCAATTCTGGTCACCACATTATAGGAAGGCTGTGATTGCACTGGCGGGCGTGCAGAGGGGATTCACCAGGATGTTGCCTGAGATGGCACATTTAAGTTATGAAGAGAGGTTGGATAGGCTTGGGTTGGTTTTGCTGGAGCAGAGAAGGCTGAGGGGCGACCTGATCGAGGTGCACAAGATTATGAGGGGCATGCATGGGTGAATAGGAGCAGCTGTTGCCCTTAGTTAAGGGTCAGTTATGGATCATTCAAGGTCAGGGTTAGGAGTTTGAGGGGGGATTTGAGGAAAAACATTTTTACCCAGAGGGTAGTGCGGTCTGGAACGCACGGCCTGGGAGGGTGGTAGAGGCGGGTTGCCTCACATCCTTTAAAAAGTACCCGGATTAGCACTTGGCACATCATAACATTCAAAGTTATGGGCTGGCAAATGGTATCTCAGGTGTTCTTCAGGCATCGGTGCAGACTCGATGGGCCATAGGGCCTGCTATGCACTATTATTCTGTGATTATGGCAAGTCTTTCTTTCTCTGATGAAGTAAGGTTTAAAGTAGAAAGGCTGGTTGATGTAGTTGTCATGATTTAAAAATGACAATCGTCTCTCAATTGAACGTTTTGCGAGTGACCACGACACTGCAAGCGTTTGAGTTTACGAATGCAGGCTATTGCTGGACAGCCGCATATCCTGTCTGTACTTGACAAGAGGTCATGTTGGGAAAAACAGGAATTGACCAACTGGACCCGCACCTGGTCCTATCGAACCATGATTCGATCTACATTCACATCGACCCTTAACATCAGATAATAAGAACACAAGAAATAGGAGCAGGAGTCGGCCATTCGGCCCCTCGAGCCTGCTCTGCCATTCAACAAAATCACAGCTGATCTGACTGTGACCTTTCTAAAAAAAATACTTTTATTCAACAATTTCAATTTTATACATAATTTTTATACATATAGAACAAAAGTAAACAACCCAAAATAATCCCCTCCAAAATCGGTGCAAAAGCTGTCACGGAACCGCCCCTCCCATCTCCTTCATAAACTGCTACCCCCAAAGAGGCCAATGACTTCGGTTTAGACCAATCCAATCTGGAATTCAAAACGCAATTCGAATCTCACCCCCAAGATCAACTGGTGTGTGTCCATGTGTGATATGGAAGCCAACATCCTCTTGATTGCTGGGTAGCAAATAATCAGGAAGCAGGGATGTTCCCACCTCCTTTTCCAGTTTAGGAATTCTGAAGTCAGGCTCTGAATGGGGCTGATAAGGCCATGAGCGTGAAGCTGAGACTCTGCATACACGTTCAGCACCAAACGAACCATTGGACGAACCATGCACCACAATTGAACTTTCTCTTTCAGTTAGTTAGACGGCTGAAAATGTAGTGAATCACCGACTCATAAAACTGCTCGGTACTAACATCTCTGAATTTATCTTCCAATTTTCTTCAACATAGGGTCACGCAGGTGTTGGATTGCAAGGCCCAACAGGCCAACCTGGACCTTCAGGACTTAAGGTGATTGTTGTATTGAATAATTGTTTCTGGATTTTCTCTGATACCCTTTTGCAGTTTCTCATGTTCTCCTCCTCAAACCATCAGCCAAACCCGGCAACTTGTGATAAAGTCGGATTTTCAAATTAAAAGCTGTAGCGGCGGAATCTGATTCAGAGTATTTTGTCTATGCACATTCAAACCCCACACAGATACAGTGAGACTGTTAATATTTGGTGTGTTACAAGTTGCTGAACGTCTGCCAAGCTCCCATTAAGAAGTGCAAACAATTAGCTCAAATTGGGCAAGGTTGTTTGTGGGAAATGTTTTTCTCTGGCAATGGTTTTATTGACGATGTGTCGAGAATCTTATTTTAAAGCAAGGAAGTTAGATGAAGAGCCAAACAGGAAACCAGCAAGTTTGGAAAAGGGAAAAGATAATCATAGAATCATAGAATTTACAGTGCTGAAGGAGGCCATTCGGCCCATCGAGTCTGCACTGGCCCTTGGAAAGAGCACTCCACTTAAGCCCACACCCTATCCCAGTAACCTCACCCAACCTCTTTGGACACTAAGGGCAATTTAGCATGGCCAATCCACCTAACCTGCACATCTTTGGACTGTGGGAGGAAACCGGAGCACCCGGAGGAAACCCATGCAGACGCGGGGAGAATGTGCAGACTCCGCACAGACAGTGACCCAAGCCGGGAATCCAACCTGGGATCCTGGAGCTGTGAAGAAACTGTGCCAACCACTATGCTACCGCGCTGCCCACAAATTAAACACCCGATTGCGTGATCCCAAGTTTGTCCTTTTTTTCTGAAAGTCTGTGAATTGTAGGATGAAGAAAAGACTGAGGAAAGGAATGGATTCCACTGTTGTAAAGGTTGGGGATCGAATCAGTTCAAATGGGAGTGGGAGATTGTTGTAGTTCCATCGTAGCTTCTGAAACTAAGCCTGTCTCGAACCTCCGAAGATCAGTTATTAGCCTCTATAGGCCGGGGGGCTGGCTTAGCTCTGTGGGCTGGACAGTTGGTTTATGATGCAGAGCGAAGCCAGTGGCACAGGTTCAATCCGGCCGAGGTTATTTATGAGCGCCCCGTCTTCTCAACCTTGCCTCTCGCCTGAGGTGTGGTGATCCTCAGGTTAAATCACCACCAGTCAGCTCTCCCCCTCAACGGGGAAAGCAGCCTATGGTCGTCTGGGATTATGGCAACATTACTTATGAGTGAAGAACACTGCAGCATACAATTACAATCTGGATCGCTTGGCAAGGAATGGATGCAATTGGATAGGTTACTCATTTTGCATTCTGTCCAATTTTAATTTTGGCTGAAGCCAAATCGATCGAAATGTCAAATGGGTAGCCTATCCCATCCAGCCCTTTTCCTCCCCAGTGGGATTCAGTTTCAGTTCCTTCCCTCTCCAACAATGAAATCAAGGTAGTAACTGACATTCGCCCGTTCCAGAGGCTTGTGCACTAAATCAGGGCTGATGTTCCCTGTGGACTGCTCAGAGAGTGCTGCACTGTTGGAGGTGCTGACTTTTAATCAGACATTACACCAAGGCCCCATCTACCCACTCAGATGGATTCAAAATATTCTGTGGCCCTATCTGCAACAAGAGCAGGAGAGTACCGACTGGTGCCTGGTCAATATTTATCCCTCAATCTACATTACTTTAAAAAAAAGCAGAATATCTGAACATCATCTCGTTACTGTGAGTGAGAACTTGCTGTTTACATATTGGTGGATATATTTCCTGCATTTTCAACAATGACGATGCTTCAAAAGTGTTTCATTGGTTTTAAAGCACTTTGGGGAGTTCGAAGGCACTACAAATGTCCACTGTTTTAAAGATAAAACGTCATCACATCCCTGCTTAATGGGGAATGTATTCTACAATGCCATTTACCAGAGCCAAAGCTTCCCTTATGAAGGTCTTGACAATCCCCGTGCTCCACCAACACCGAAACACTGTCAGAAAGACGGTCGAGTAATTTTCAGCACCATTTATCCTGGACAGCTCCAATGAAATGAAAATCGCTTATTGTCACAAGTAGGCTTCAAATGAAGTTACTGTGAAAAGCCCCTAGTCGCCACATTCCGGCGCCTGTTCAGGGAGGCTGGTACGGGAATTGAACCGTGCTGCTGGCCTGCCTTGGTCTGCTTTAAAAGCCAGCTATTTAGCCCTGTGCTAAACCAGCCCCTGAATGCTTGGTAGGTTTTCCCCCCCTAATGATCCAACCTAAGGATTTCTGCTTCCCCTCACCTTCAGGCCAAGGCCTTTTCCTTTGGATCAGAGAGATGTGGGGCAGGAGATGGGATGCATAGACAGAAGCAGAATGCAACTTGCCATTTCCCTCCCTCCCTGGTGGGGGAGCGAAGTTATCATCACCCGTGCGGCCTGTTGCTGTTCCTAGTGCATTTGTGCAACTAAGAAAAATGGGGGCTATTGCTGTGTCTCCAAGCCAGCCCAGAGCACTGGTTACTGGGTCTGCTCACTAGACCCTGCCATGGGGTGATCAGAGATCAGTGAAGGGATCATTAAAGCAAATATTTCATTTTCCAAGTGTGACTGTGCAACTGGTCCCAACAACGGAATAGTGGAATGCAATCTCGAAAGCCTGTTAGATTTTTGTTGAAACAGGCAATTCTCAGGCCACCACTTTTTCCCACTGAAGCAAGACCCCCTGCCATAAGAATAGTGTCACTCACCACCACCCCCCCCCCCACCCCCCACTCCAAGACTGATGACACCAGCCCACCTCAACAGACAGTTGACACCTACCCCTCTTCCTCACTTCTCCACCCCCTCCCACTCCACTCCACAGCTTGGTAATACAGCCCACACCAGAGCTTAGCTCAATTAAACAGTCAGGGAGAGTGAATAATCTTGGCCACAGACTGTTAACATTACATTGTTAGACCTTTTTACATCAAAGTGAGGTAACAAGATATTTGATTGTTTACTATTTTCAGGGTGACCTTGGTTTCCCAGGACCAGCTGGCCCTCCAGGACTGCGAGGACCCATAGGTGCCTCTGGACAGCCGGGCCTAAGAGGTGAAGTTGGACTACCAGGACCACAGGGACCAGCAGCAGAGAGGGTAATGTGGCGGCCGACTCTCAATACCATTTACAACTTGGCTTTAACCAAAAGCGGAGAGGGTGCCAATAGCGGTAATGTCACTGGACCAGTAATCCAAAGGCCTATGAAAATGAAATGAATGAATGAATGAAATGAATGAAAATCGCTTATTGTCGCAAGTAGGCTTCAAATGAAGTTACTGTGAAAAGCCCCTAGTTCGCCACATTCCGGCGCCTGTTCGGGGAGGCTGTTACTGCTATGGGTTCAAATCGCACCACGACAGCAGGTGGAATTTAATTTCAATTCTCTGCAATGGTGACCATGGTAGCTATCGTCAATTGTCGTTAAAAAAACCCAACCTGAATTGTCATTAAAAACCCACCTGGTCCCCATTAAGGAGCGAAATCTGCCACCTTCGTTTGGCCTGTACGTGATTCCAGCCCTGCAATAATGTGGTTGACTCTGAAATGCCATCTGAAATGGCATGGTGAGGCACTCTGTTCAAGGGAAATGAGGGATGGGCAACAGATGCTGGACTTGCCAGCGATGCCCACACACAGAGAACGGTCAAAGTTTGGGGTTTTGTTTTTGTCGTTTTAGCAAGATGTGCCAGGCTTCGCAAATGCCTGGTGAGTGAAATAAACTCTGTTATCTAACCACATCACGTGAGTTGACGGTGTAGATTTGCAGCGGAGATTTGCAGTTGTTGCAGCAAATGTCAAACCTGTGAGATCTGCGGCCACTTCTGTCCGCAGTACGGCAAAGAAGGAAAGCATTCTGCTCATCTATCTCTGTCAGCTCCTTGACAAGCTATTTAATTACTCCCACTCCCCTGCTCTCTCCTCGGAGCCTTGCAAATGTTTCTACTTAAGGTTACAGTAAATCCAATTGCCTTCAGATAATTATCATTCAATCTGCTTCCATCGTCATTTTAGGAAATATGTTCCGGATCAACACATTGACAATTCACTGAACAAAAAGATAAATTCCCCTCATTCCCCCTCTGATTCTTTTGCTAATTCTCTTAAATCTGTGTCCACTGGTTTCCAAAGCCGCCATTTACCAGTTTGAGACAAATGTGAGTAACATCTGCTTGAAAGACTGACCATGAAATACATTTTCACTATGAAGCCTTTTCAACTCCAGGACATTCTCCCATGAGACAGCATCTTGTGCCTGACGCTGGCTATCTGGAAGGAACAAAGAACAATACAGCACAGGAACAGGCCCTTCGGCCCTCCAAGCCTGTACCGGTCATGATGCCACCCTTGGCCAAAACCCCCAGCATTTCCTGGTGCTGTATCCCTCTATGCCCATCCTATCCATGTATTTGTCGAGATCATTCTATTAAATGTCCCATTGTTTCTGCGTGACACAAGGCAGCACTCTCACATCACTTGGTGTCTCTCGGTTACACTCCGTTTGCTTTCGAATCGCTGGTTAGTTGTAAGAAGGGCGCAGACACCTCAGGCGAGCATGGAGGCAGGTGGGTGTGTAAATTCGCACCACAGGCCAGACTTGCCGGCGAAATTCATCCCGTGCCTTTTTCCCAGAGGTCAGATAGGGATCAGGAGGGTTACTCACCAGCAAATAGTGTGTACTCAGTGAAGGCAAAGCCATTAAGCACTATGCTCAGAGACTGGCTGGGATTTTTCCAAGCCGGGAATTCACCAGGCTCCTGGATGCATTGGAGACTAGGACAGTTACCTGGAGGCAATCGCCCAGCAGCAGAACAGGGTTCAGTGTCACGGGCAGGTCTGGAGGCCCTCCCAACTTGCTCGGGCATCGATGTGGCCACAGAGCGCTTTGTGGAGAGGTCCACAATCTTATTGAATGTCGGAGCAGTTTGGAGGGGCCGAGTGGCCTCCTCCTGTTCATAATTCATATGAGCCTACTCTCTCGTCATTAACTGGCCAATTCAGGGAAAATCACTGAGGGTGACTGTTCCCCACACAGTGCGGGGTTGTGACCTCCACTTGACCCTGGCAATAGGTTTCCAACTCAAACCCCAAAACCTTGCCCCTTTCGTGAGAGGGCTGCACAGATGAGACGGGAATAGCAAGCTCTGGTACGAAGCTGGTAGTGAAATGGCCACAATAGACTCTCTGGTTTCTTGTCTAAGTAGCCATTCTCCAGGAGTAAATCCAGACAGTGTGGTCGGCAGACTGTTAAACCACAAGGATATTGCAAATGAGGCTCAACTTGTTACTATCCCACACTCACACTCCCCTGCACTCCAGAAAGATTCACTTGAATAGTATCCAGGAGTGAGAGCCTTGTTTGAACCTTTCCTCTGGTTAACGCAAGTGGTTGTGAACAATTTTATTCAACATTTAGAAAAAATATTTTTTTTTGTATTGACAATGCTCAATTACAAATCTATTCTTTAAATGATTTATTGTTACTTAAGGGCTCGCCTGGATTTCCAGGGAGAGATGGAGCCAATGGTCCACCCGGCCCCCCTGGGCTTCCAGGATTGCAGGTTAGTGAACGATAACTATGAGTGTCATGTGTTTATATTAGCTGTGGGGAGTTAGTAGCACTTTCGTCCCCGAACCCAAAGGTTGTGGGTTCGAATCCCACACCAGAAGATTGAATGCAAAATCTAGGCTACGGCTCCTGTGCCGGAGACTGAGGGAGTGTTGTAATCTACCGTGCGGTTAAGTGTAGTCTCGTATGCACTTTAACTTAGTAGAAATTTAAGCGACACGTCTCGGGTGCGAAATGAAATCTTTTGAAATTAAATGAAAATTGCTTATTGTCATAAGTAGGCTTCAAATGAAGTTACTGTGAAAAGCCCCTAGTTGCCACATTCCGGCGCCTGTTCGGGGAGGCTGTTACGGGAATCGAACCGTGCTGCTGGCCTGCCTTGGTCTGCTTTCAAAGCCAGCGATTTAGACCTGTGCTAAACAGCCCCTCATCTAAGAGTTAGAGTGGAAATATGAAAATACGAAATAAGGATAGCGAGTAGTTAGATAAAAGTTACAGAGTGATCCCAGAGTGAAAATGGCTGCCCAGACCTCTATCTTTAAGGAAAATGTTATCAGTCTGACTCCATTAATTCCTACCCCTGTAATGTGCTGATTGGCTTGGATGAGTCTCAAATGCATTTGATTGGATGGTTAGTTGTCAATCATCAATGTGCAGCATAGATGTGAATATGTTGCATCTTTGGGTGTTTGCTGTGTGTTGGAATGTGACTTACACTTTTTATCAGATCTGGTTTCTGCTGACTGCTATACTATTCACATTTTGAACAATGGGAGATTCATGTTAACTCATGGTGCACATTTTGACCTTCATTGAATTGTTTCACTTGCTTCTAGTTAGACTGCAGATGTTTCAAATCCATGCTTTTATTATTGCAAGCTATACACTTTTGTAATCTGAGGTTGTGTTTGCAGTCTTATGATGGAATTCATTTTAAAAATGAATTTTGACATGGGCTTTAGTATTTACATCAAAATGGCTAAATCAATGATCCTTTTACCTATCAGAAATAGCTGGTTCTGTTCAGTGAGGCCTGCACTTTCGGAGTTGCAAATCTTCCTGGTGAGAAAGGTCCCATCTGTCCTCTTGGGTGGATACAAGAGAGCACATGCCACTCATGGAGGAAGTGTTCATCTCAGTGTAATCATCCTTCAACCAACAGCATCAATGAAACGGGTGGTCTGGTTATGCTTGTGGGATCTTGCTGTGCGCAATTCATCCGCCACAAAGGAAATACTTCATGGGCTTTGGTGAAGAAGTTTGGAATATCCTGGGTCGTCAGAGATGCAATATGAATTGAAGGCGTTAGAACGCATGTAGAATGTCAAATGTTAAGCTTACATTACTCTTAGTTCAGGGAAATTTCCCATCTGCGTGTGCTGGGCATTCTTTGAAAAGATACCAGTAAGCGCGATCTTCGGAATGCCAACTTGCTCATGCAGCTCGCAGTCAGAGGATAGAAGGACCTCACTGTGTCCCCGGCAGTATAAGGGATAAGAGTTGTTTAGATTCATGATATTTGAAACAAACAAAAATTTGAAGTAAATAAAAGGAAGGGATTTATGATGGAATTAAAACTGAGCTCTGATTAACACAAAATGCAAATGTTTTATTCAGGGTTTGCCAGGACCAGCTGGGCTACAAGGTATAAAGGTAAGAACCAGAATTCAGTTCCCCTTCATCTCCCACCATTCTTTTAAATTTCCGATTAACCTATTATTCCTGTGCTTTTTGTTTTAATTTCTTTTCAGGGTGAAACTGGGGCAGGAATGCCTGGAACGAGAGGAGAAAGAGGAGATCCAGGACCCAGGGTATGACAACCTTTTACTCCTGCTAGAAGCGACATCCATTCATACACAGGGATTCATTCTCTGCAAACAAAAGGAATCTGTCCAAGCCTATCCCTTTTTTGAACTACCCAGTGGCTTGGGGAGCCTATAGTCCCTCATTGCCTTCTCCATGACAACGCTTAAGCCAATCATATACTGGCAACTAATCAATACCCGTTTCCCCTGCCGTGTAAATTGTTATGATCCTTTGAAATTTGGCATTCTTCCATTTGTCCTGATGAGTGCAAGATGAAAAGTTTCAGCAAGATATCTCTCTTTTCAGCAATATTCAGACCCTTTTTTTTTAAGAGGTGCATTTTAAAATTGTGGTTATGATTTTAAGTTTGAACCCTGTGATGTTGGCATCGCTGACAAAGTCATGATTTAGTCCCCATCCCCAATTGCTCTTGAGATATAACTGGGAAGTCGCTGCAGGACAAAGCGATCAATCACTTGCCCTCTTCCCGCTATCCTTTTATTCCACTCGACCTTTCCAATCAAGTCCTCCAACATTGTCCAAAGTGCTGGAAATGTATTTTGATATTTACTGTGATGCGTTAAGGATAGCAAAACCGTCACAGCAATATGTGAACCCTGACGGACGTTCAGGGTGGCAGATGATGGCGGCTCTGATTAACTTTAACTCAAAGGCCTGAGGCTAGTTTACGATTCATGTCAACAGTAGCTTGGTGTCTAGCACTCTTGAGTCAGAAGATTCTGGGTTGAAGTCTCACTCCAGAAGGCTGAGCACACAATCTTGGCTGGCGCCCCGGTGCAGTGCCGAGGGAGTGTGGTGCTGCACTGTTGGAGGTGCTGTCTTTCAGATGAAATGCTGAACTGTGGGCCCGTCTGCCCCCTCAGGCGAACGTCAAAGATCCTATGGTCACTAATTCGAATATGAGCAGGGAACTTATCCCCGATGTCTTGGGCCAATAGTCAATCGCCGTGAGAAAAACAGATTATCCAGTCATTATCACTTTGCTGTGTGGGAGCTCCATGTGCGCAAATTGGTTGCCAAGAGGCCCACATTAAAACAGTGGCTTCATTTCAACGCTCCCTTATTGGCTGTTCCATGCTCGGGGTCATCCAGAGCTAGTGAAAGAAGCCATATCAATGCAAATCCTTCTTTATTTCCTTTTTTCCCTTGGCGTTTAACCAATTTTAAGTCTTATTCACTTATATTATTGTTGACTCCATAGGGTGAAGATGGAAGACCCGGTTTGATAGGAGAACGAGGACTACCAGTAATTACTCTATTTTAATGATTTTTTCATAAAATTCTGCTGTGCCTCCCCGAGCTTTTATTTTAAACCATATTCCGTTGTCTCATCAGGGGTCTTCTGGTAGCCGAGGAGAAATTGGGCTCAAAGTAAGTGTGTTTATGAGAGATATTCTGTAAGATATTTTTTTTTCACTAATAAAGTGGGCAGCACGGTAGCATAGTGGTTAGCACAATTGCTTCACAGCTCCAGGGTCCCAGGTTCGATTCCCGGCTTGGGTCACTGTCTGTGCGGAGTCTGCACGTTCTCCCCGTGTCTGCGTGGGTTTCCTCCGGGTGCTCCGGTTTCCTCCCACAGTCCAAAGATGTGCAGGTTAGGTGGATTGGCCATGATAAATTTCCCTTAGTGTCCAAAATTGCCCTTAGTGTTGGGTGGGGTTACTGGGTTATGGGGATAGGGTGGAGGTGTGGGCTTGGGTAGAGTGCTCTTTCCAAGAGCCGGTGCAGACTCGATGGGCCAAATGGCCTCCTTCTGCACTGTTAAATTCTATGAAAAATGGCAGTAGGGAAGGGATTTAGGTGACACAGTTTAAACAAAAAATTCCATGGAGCCACCTAGTGACCAAGGACTACAATGACACCATAACAGTTCAAAATCAGAAAATTGTTGACATAGCAATTTTCAATGGTTAATGTTGGCTGAGACTTTAGGTCAGTTTTGTGGAGGGGGAAGGCAGTGGGAGGCAAGATTCAGAGAGCTCCAGGGAAGGACCCCTGAGCCCACATGAAGTCATTTTTTAAAATCCCGTCCTGAGATCTCTTCAGCTCCGGCACCAGTGGAACTGGTCTGGATGCAGTGCTCAGTCTCCATCCTAAAATACCATTCAGGGTCCAATAAACATCATGGGGCACCATTTGCACATTATATGTGGCAGACTGCCTGAAACTCACAAACATTTTGGTCACCTCATGATTTACCCTCTAGGGAAGGCAGGTTGCTGAGGTTATTACTGCTGTAATGCCATTAATCCCATTTGAGGCCATTAACTTTCAATTTCAATGGGTTCAAGTCCCCACCCCAACATCTAAACTTAAAAGCAGGAAATCCTGAAAGTGCACAGAAGACCAGGAAACCTCCAGAAGAGTAAAGATTGTTTCAGCGAAGACCCTTCGCTCCAAACGAGCCAGCCCTGATGACGAACCAGATTTAGGAAGTCTCCATATCTTCCTCCTTCAAATATTAGTTAACTTTGTGACCTCATTTACACTGAGTGACAGAGATGGAACAGAAATGAACCATGGATCTCCACCACTAAAGATTTAGGCTTGACTCCAGCATTCTTTCTATCTGTCTCTACCCTTCTGCCTGTCTGCCAGTCTCTTGCCCCTCCCCTGCTCTCTGTCTGTGACTCTCTCTTTAACTTCCTCTCTTTCTGCACTCTGCCTCATTGGGTTTGTCCTCTCCTCCAGTCTCTGCCTCCCTCACCTTCATCCCTTTCTCCAATTTCTCTCCTCTTTCCGTTTCACTGTCTCGCCTTGTGTTTCTTCCACCCCATTTCTCCATTTATCACTTCCCCCTTGGATTCCATCCCTCTACAGGTTACTTTGACTCTCACCCATTCTGTCACTCACCCTATGCCTGACCTTCTGTCCTTTTTGTTTCTCGCCCTGTTTTGTTTCCCTGGCTTCATTCAGCTGATTGGGAAGCGAGCGATAATGTCCGTTTTCGTTGTATCTCATTTGATTTGCATGTTCCGCCTGGCAATTAATAACCGGCTGGACCAACGACAGAGCAGAGCATTAGTTTGTGTTCTGAGTTATGCTTTCCCTCGATTATTTTCTCGCAGTGTGGGGTAAACGATGCCTCCGTATCAGGATGCTTAATTCTAACTTAAACCACTCAGCAGGTAAAATCCAGCAGAGTGTAAATCAGGCAGCTTATCTCATCCCCTTACTTACCTGGTTTAGGATGGAATGAGCCTCATAGAAATAAGTAGGAAAATTGATCTTGAATTTAGAGAACAACAGCAGCATGTAGATAGCTCACTAAAAGAAAGACTATCAGAATGGCTGGAAGCCATGGTAGGAATTATTGGTGATTTGGTACATTTCTTGACTGTTCGGGTCCCTCAATATCAAAGTTAATCAATTCCCGTCCAGTGTACAAGTCAGGGTTTTAAAAAGTCATTCTGAGGATATGAGTGTCACCAGCAAGTCTGCCATTGGTTACCCAGCCCAATTTCCCCTTGCGAAGGTGCGCCCATGGTGCTGTTAATGTGGGGTTTCAGGTTTTGACCCAGCAGTGATGGTGGGGTGACCAATATATGTCCCCAAGTCGGGGAGCTGGAGGAGAGCCAGCAGGTGATGGTGTCCCCATGCGCCTGTTGTCCTTGTCTGTGGAGGTCACACATTTGGGAAGTGTTGCTAAAGAAGCCTAGGTGGGTTACTGCGATGTAGATGCACACTGCAGCCACTATGCATCGGTGGTGGTGGTGGGGGAGATTTTTTTTAAAGCCAGGCATAAGAAGACAATGCAGGCCCTAAAACTAAATTAGTGTTTGTGTTTTAGGGCGATACTGGATCTGTTGGACAGAAAGGAGAGAAGGTAGGTGGGAGCTTCATTGAACACGAGCATGAAATGTTATCAACCAACATCTACTTGTGAATCAAGAGTTCCTGCATCTCACATTTGTCTGCCACACTGGAAAATCACACTTCCAAGTGTCACGTTCCTTTACAAAATAATCTTAAATGGAAAGATGATGGTATATTTCTCTATGTTATAAGGACAATGGGCAGGATTCTCCCTTACCCGGCGGGGCGGGGGGTTCCGGCGTAATGGAGTGGCGGAAGTCTCCGCACCTTTAGGGGCCAAGCCCTCACCTTGAGGGGCTAGGCCCGTGGCAGAGCGGTTTCCGCTCCACCGGCTGGCGGGAAAGGCCTTTGGCGCCACGCCAGCCGACGCCGAAAGATCTGCGCCGGGCGACGCGGGTCGGTGCATGCGCGGGAGCATCAGCGGCTGCTGACGTCATCCCCGCGCATGCGCAGGGGAGGGGGGTCTCTTCCGCCTCTGCCATAGTGAAGACCATGGCGAAGGCGGAAGAAAAAGAGTGCCCCCACGGCACAGGCCCGTCCGCGGATCGGTGGGCCCCGATCGCGGGCCAGGCCACCGTGGGGGTACCCCCTGGGGCCAGATCACCCGAGCCCCCCTCCCAGGACCCCGGAGGCAGCCCGCGCCGCCTTGTCTCGCCGTTCAAAAGGTGGTTTAATCCACGCTGGCGGGACAGGCATTCCAGCAGCGGGACTTCGGTCCATCACGGGCCGGAGAATCGGCTGGGGTGGGACCGGTGCTGTGCGATTCCCACCCCCGCCGACCGGCACGGCGCGATTTCCGCCCCCCCCCCCCCCCCCTGAGCTCTGGTGGCGGAGACTTCGGGACACGGCGGGGGCGGGATTCACGCCTGCCCCTGGCGATTCTCCGACCCGGCGGGGTGTCGGAGAATCCCGCCCCATATTATCCAATGCGTAAGAATTCAAGTCATTGTTGGGGCAAATTGGAGAGAGCTTTACCTTGCAAATAACTACCATAATCTGACTCGGGTCATAGAGACACTACTGTGGCACAGAAGGAGGCTATTCGGCCCATGAGTCCATGCCAGCTCTCTGAAGAGCAACCCAATCGCCCACATTCCACTCCCACTCTATCCCTGTAGCTTTGCAAGTTTATTGCCCTCAAGAGCCCATTCAATTTCCCTTTGACAACCTTCCATCACTCTGGTAAGCAGTGAACAACCTTCCATCACTCTGGCAGGCAGTAAGTTCCAGATCATTACCATTTGTTGTGTAAAGAAAGTTCTTCCTCACCTCCCCTCTTACCCAAAACGTTAAATCTGCATCCCCAGCCTTTGTATCATCAGCTAGTGGAAACAGCCTTTCTTTGTTTACTTGACCTAAATCTGTTATAATCTTGATCAAACCTCCACCCAGCCTCCTTTCCTCCATGGGGAACAACCTCGGCTTCTCCAACCTAACTTTGTAGCTAAAATCCCTCGAATCACTCGAGTAAATCTCCTCTGCACCCCCTCAAGGAACTTCACATCCTTTCCGAAAGAGTGGTGGCCAGAACCTGGACAATGCCCCAGTTGCAGCTTGAACAAGAGCTTGGCAATAGTTCAGCATACCCTGACCACTTTTGTATGAAATTGCTGAAGCCCTGGCTTCATACTACTCTCTCAATATGCCTTGCCACCTTCAAAGATCTATGCCCATGAACCCGCAGGTCACTCTGTCCCCGCACAATCTTTAGAACTGTGCCATTCCACATATATTGCTTCCCCCGTTCTCTTCTGCCAAAATGCACCACTTTACATTTCTATGTATTAAGTTGCATCTGTAACCGATCTGCACCTTCTGCCCATTGATGTATGGCCTGTTGTAGTTGAATGGTATTATCCTTATCCTTTGCCACACCTTCATGTTTGGCACCCACTAACCCTTGGGGAAGACCACCGTCTACCATCCCCCAGTCCCAATTAAAAAAAAAAAAATTTAGATTACCCATTTCATTTTTTCCAATTAAGTGGCAATTTAGCGTGGCCAATCTACCTAGCATGCACATCTTTGGGTTGTGGGGGTGAAACCCACGCAGATAGGGGGAGAATGTGCAAACTCCACATGGATGGTGACCCAGAGCCGGGATCGAACCTGAGACCTCGGCGCCGCGAGGCAGCAGTGTTAACCACTGCACCATTCTTCCATCCTTTCTTGAACAGATGTGCCACATTTGCCGTTCTCCAATCCTCTGGCACCTCCCCTATGTCTAGGGGAGATTGGAAGGTGGTGGCAAGCTCTTCCACTTCCTCCACCCCCATTTCTCCGAGGAAACTGAGATGCAAGCCATCTGGACCAGATGACTTATCAACTCCAGACATAGTCCCCCCACTTCCCATACATCGCGCCTGTCAATTTTCACCCCATCCATTACCTCTACCACCTCCACTTCTACCGATGTTTTTGTCCACATACGCGTACTAGAACAAAGAACAAAAAACAAAGAAAAGTACAGCACAGGAACAGGCCCTTCGGCCCTCCAAGCCCGTGCCGACCATGCTGCCTGTCTAAACTAAAATCTTCTACACTTCCTGGGTCCGTATCCATCCTATTCATGTATTTGTCAAGATGCCCCTTAAATGTCACTATCGTCCCTGCTTCCACCACCTCCTCCGGCAGTGAGTTCCAGGCACCCACTACATTCTGTGTAAAAAACTTGCCTCGTACATCTCCTACATCTCCTCTAAACCTTACCCCTCGCACCTCAAACCTATGCCCCCTAGTAATTGATCCCTCTACCCTGGGGAAAAGCCTCTGTCTATGCCCCTCATAATTTTGTAGACCTCTATCAGGTCGCCCCTCAACCTCCGTCGTTCCAGTGAGAACAAACCGAGTTTATTCAACCGCTCCTCATAGCTAATGCCCTCCATACCAGGCAACATCCTGGTAAATCTCTTCTGCACCCTCTCTAAAGCCTCCACATCCTTCTGGTAGTGTGGAGACCAGAATTGAACACTATACTCCAAGTGTGGCCTAACTAAGGTTCTATACAGCTGCAACATGACTTGCCAATTCTTATACTCAATGCCCCGGCCAATGAAGGCAAGCATGCCGTATGCCTTCTTGACTACCTTCTCCACCTGTGTTGCCCCTTTCAGTGACCTGTGGACCTGTACACCTAGATCTCTCTGACTTTCAATACTCTTGAGGGATCTACCATTCACTGTATATTCCCTACCTGCATTAGACCTTCCAAAATGCATTACCTCACATTTGTCCGGATTAAACTCCATCTGCCATCTCTCCGCCCAAGTCTCCAAACAATCTAAATCCTGCTGTATCCTCTGACAGTCCTCATCGCTATCCGCAAGTCCACCAACGTTTGTGTCGTCTGCAAACTTACTAATCAGACCAGTTACATTTTCCTCCAAATCATTTATATATACTACGAACAGCAAAGGTCCCAGCACTGATCCCTGCGGAACACCACTAGTCACAGCCCTCCAGTTAGAAAAGCACCCTTCCATTGCTACTCTCTGCCTTCTATGACCTCGCCAGTTCTGTATCCATCTTGCCAGCTCACCCCTGATCCCATGTGACTTCACCTTTTGTACCAGTCTACCATGAGGGACCTTGTCAAAGGCTGGCATCAATCTCACAAACTAAACATAGTCCGACCCCCAGCACAGAGCATCCCTTATCTTGAATTTAGACAAACTTTGAAAAACAGATTTCATTTGATAATCTCTCCTGTGGAAAGCATCGATGTACTTCTCTATGTTAAAAGGGCAAAATATCCAACGTATAATAATTCTGTTCATTGAAACCTTGCTCTTCATATCATATCTGCTGCAGCCTGTGTTAAGAGACTCAATGTTAGGGAATTCTGACAAACATACTTATCTTTCCTCATACAGGGTGAAACAGTGCCTCTCCTTGGAACCCCGGGGCTCAAAGGAATCAAAGGAGAGTTTGTAAGGAAAAACTTTGGAAAACCTTGGCAGAAATACAAATATTTTTTGGGATGGAACAGGGGAAAGCTCAGTTTGGGATACTGATAAACGCGGATGTTTGTTTCTTATAGGGGGAGCGTGGGCAGAAAGGAGGTGAAGGACCAAAAGGAGTGAAAGGGGAAGAAGGACCACGGGGCGAGAAGGTACGTGCTCAGGTCGCACCGCTTGGCTGGACTCGTAATCCAGTGAACGAGAGTTCATATCCCGCCAGGGCAATTGGTGACAATTTGAATTCTGCTTTTAAAAACCTGAAAATAAAGTACAGATATTAGAACATAGAACATAGAACATTCCAGCGCAGTACAGGCCCTTCGGCCCTTAATGTTGCGCCGACCTGTGAAACCACTCTAAAGCCCATCTACACTATTCCTTTATCGTCCATATGTCTATCCAATGACCATTTGAATGCCCTTAGTGTTGGCGAGTCCACTACTGTTGCAGGCAGGGCATTCCACGCCCTTACTACTCTCTGAGTAAAGAACCTACCTCTGACATCTGTCCTGTATCTATCTCCCCTCAATTTAAAGCTATGTCCCCTCGTGCTAGACATCACCATCCGAGGAAAAAGGCTCTCACTGTCCATTGGCACTGTTGAAAGGGCTGGAGTTGGCCAGAGTTTTTTTTTTTTTTAATAAATGTTTTATTGAAAATTTTTTCCCAAACAACAATTTTTCCCCTCTTACAAAGCAAACGCAACAATAACAATACAGAAATTTTAAACAATACACAAGTAACAAAACCCCTTTATCTTTGACCTAAACTAAACCCCCCCTCCCCCCCCCCCCCTCCCCCTGGGTTGCTGCTGCTGGTCATCTGTCTTCCCTCTAACGTTCCCCTAGGTAGTCGAGAAATGGCTGCCACCGCCTGGTGAACCCTTGAGCCGATCCTCTCAGGGCAAACTTTATCTGCTCCAGTTTAATGAACCCCGCCATATCATTTACCCAGGCCTCCAGTCCGGGGGGTTTCGCCTCCTTCCACATGAGTAGGATCCTGCGCCGGGCTACTAGGGACGCAAAGGCCACAACGTCGGCCTCTTTCGCCTCCTGCACTCCCGACTCTTCCGCAACTCCAAATAGAGCTAACCCCCAGCCTGGTTTGACCCGGGCCCTCACCACCCGCGAAATCACTCCCGTCACTCCCTTCCAATACCCTTCCAGTGCCGGGCATGCCCAAAACATATGTGCGTGGTTTGCCGGGCTCCCGCCACACCTCCCACATTTGTCCTCCACTCCAAAGAACCTGCTCAATCTTGCTCCCGTTATGTGTGCTCTATGTAGCACCTTAAATTGAATCAGGCTAAGCCTGGCGCATGAGGAAGAGGAATTTACCCTGCTTAGGGCATCAGCCCACATACCCTCCTCTATCTCCTCCCCTAGTTCTTCTTCCCACTTTCCTTTTAGTTCGCCCACCGACTCCTCCCCCTCTTCCCTCATCTCTCGGTAAATCTCTGACACCTTGCCCTCTCCGACCCACACCCCTGAAAGCACCCTGTCCTGTATCCCCTGTGTCGGGAGCAATGGAAATTCCCTCACCTGTTGTCTAGTAAATGAGGAGTTGGCCAGAGTTGATTGGAGATGTAAATATAATGGTTGCAGCTCTCAACATGGGACAGACTGCTACAGGGGAACTGATGGTGTTGTGGTAATGTCACAGGTCTATTCATTCAGGTGTCCAGGCTAATGTATTAGGGGACACAAATGCCGCTGGTGAAATTTGAATTCAGTTCATAAATATGGCATTGTAAACTCCTCTCAGTGATGGTAACCATGAAACTAACATCAATTGCCACTTTAGGGAGGTATATCTGCCATCTTTACCTGGACACTAGACCCTAAGTAATGTAGTTGACTCTTAATTGCCCCTCTGAAATGGTCTTGCAAGCCACTCGGTTCAGTGACAATTAGGGATGTGATTGCCAATGATACCCATCACAAGACTTTCCACCATTGCCATTGCTCTTTAACGTCTATGTGGAAATCATGATAAAGGAGAGTGGTGAGATTTTCAGGTGACCAGGTCCTGGTGGCTGGAATAGCAGAAGATCTACAAATACTAATGGATAGAATGAATGCAGGGGTGAAAGTTTATGGAAATAAAATTAATGTAAAAAGGACAAAGGTTGTGAAGATTGGAAGAGGTAATGGTGGGAAAGGAGAGGTCAAGATGGATGGTCAACAGGTGGGACAGGTAAGTTCCAGCGAAGCCTCTTGTCAGAAGATGGTTACTGCAGTAAAGACACCAGACTAGCAAGTGTAAAGAATGCATTTTCCAAACAACGAGAATTGTTCGACTTAAGAACGTGGAGAGATCTTGGCTGGAATTGTCCTGCTGTTGAGGATTCCCTGTTCCCGGGGGTTTCCCGGCGGTACAGGATGAGGTCATTGGCAAATCCCATGGGCATGCGTCAGGAGTAGAGAATCCCGCCGCCAGCGAACGGCGCGCAGCTGAAGAACAGCTGGGGGAATGGAGAATCCAGCCCCTTGAGAAAATAATGATCAAGACTGTGATTTGGAGTTCCTTGTTGGATGAGCCTGAAACGTGGACCTTGAGAAGGGCAGAGGTTAGAAAGTTCTCAGTTGTGGTTATGGAGAAGGATGGAGCGGGTCAGTCTGAGAGAACACGAGCAACGAAGAAGTTCTCAGGATGGTGGAGGAGGAAAGAGCGAGCGTGAATATCATCACGAAAAGGTTTGACTGGCATGAGAAATTGCTGAAAGAGATGATTGAAGGAAAGTAGAGAGATGTAGAGCAAGAGGGAGAAAGAGGACGACGATATTAGATAACTCAAAATTGAAAATGAGAACAACAGAAGAGGCAAGCCGCAAAGTGTGAAGAGAATTGAGCAAAAGACACGCCAGTATCCAGATCATTATTACTACCATCAATAAGAGTGGCCATGAAACTGCCAAGCTGTCATAAAACCCCACCTGGTTCACTCATGTGCTTTAGGGAAGGAAGCCTGTCTTCTTTAACCAATCTGAGCCTATATGTGACTCCAGTCCCACACCAATGTGGTTAACTTTTAACTTCCCTATAACATGACCAGGCAAGCCACTCAATTGTATCAAAACATTTACAGAAGACCCACCATCATAGCAATTTCACGGGACAGCCAGGGATGGGCGGTAAAGGCCAGTAATGCCCGCACCTTTGGAATGAGTAGAAGAAACCAAACGAGATACACTCCGGTAAGTCAGACACACACACACACACATAGTCTGAAACTGGCATCACCTGTTGATTTGCACAGGTCATCCAACCTTTCAGGTACTAATACTCGTGGGATTAGAATGAGGTGTAAGTTCTATAACAGTGAGTGGCACATTCTGCTCTCCTGCACTTGGCTGGCCTTGCATTTCTGATGTTAAGGTTGATGGTTTGATCAAAGAGGGGAGCAGAAGTTTCGGGTGGATGGGTGAGTGGATGGCTCTTCAGGCCAATATGCACTGGATACTGTCTGCCACAAGACCCGCGTAACCTCACACCTTTGGACTACTCTTGATCCCTCTGACATTGCTGCTTCTCGTTTAGGAATCGGCACGCAAACCATTGATTCATCTGTCGGGATTGAGCCAATACATCAAACCCAAATGGTCAGCCTTTGTTCTCTTTCCAGATCAACTGCCTGATCTTTGTTTCAAAAACTGAGACTTGAGCAGTCAATATGTTCCTGGGGGTGGGCAAGGGCCTTGGTGGATTCTTGTCTCACTCCGGCCCTGAACTAAGTGTTGAGTCTGATTATTTTTTCTGCCCAGGGACCCAAAGGCGAACAAGGAGACAAAGGCTCGATGGGCTTCCCAGGAGCCAGAGGTCCTGGTGGACAAAAGGTACTATCTTCTGTTCTATTCCATTTGTTCAGCAAAGCTATTCGGACTAAGCCCATTTTTTACCACTCAAGTCAAGAGCTTTCAATCTTCCAAGATTTTGTATAACTTCATGTTTTGCTTTATTCTTACACATTGCGACACAGAAGTATTCGGTGAAGGTGGGATCAGGGTGGAGAGCATTTCCCTGCACTTGTCCCATAGCCTTGTAGGCTATGGAGTTTCAAGTGCTGATCTAAATGCTTCTTAAATGTTGTGAGGGCTCCCGCCTCTGCCACCCTTTCAGGCAGCGAGTTCCAGATTCCCACTACCCTCTGGTTGAAAAGGTTTTCCCTCACATCCCCTCTAAATTTCCTGCCCCTTAACTTCAATCTATGTCCACTGGTTATTGACCCCTGTACTAAGGGGAAGCATACCTTCCTCTCCACCCTATCTATGTCCCTCATAATTGTATCCACCTCAATCAGGTCCCTCCCTCAGCCTTCTCTGCTCCAGAGAAACAACCACAGCCTATCCAGTCTCTTTTGAGAGTAGAAATGCTCCAGCCCACGCAACATCCTGGTGAAACTCCTCTGTACCCTCTGCAAACCACAAAGGAAATTACATTGGGCCAGGTATGGTGGGAGAAATGGAGTTGAATGTGTAGCACTGTTAGTTTTCCAAATAATCTATCATGAAAGTGGACTATGATTGGAGTTATGAGGGGGATGGTAGCATGATGATAATGTTATTGTGTTAGCAATCCAGAGGTGTAAACTGATGCTTCATGAGTACGAGTTCAAATCCCATCACGGCCACAATACAAATTAAACTTTAACCTGGGATAATATGTTAGTCTCATGAATAATCATCATGAAATAACCGGGTTGCGGTAAAAACTCGAACGGGCTCAGTTGAGGAAATCTGCAGTTCTTCCCCAGTCTGGCCTATATGTGACTCCAGACCCACAGCAACGTGGGCTGACTCTTAACTGCCCCTGTGAAAATGGCCTAGCAAGCTGCTCAGACCAAGGGTAATTAGGAATGGGCAATAAACTCTGGCCTTGCCAGCGACACTCATATCCCGAGAACAAACCTCCAAGATGAGCCTCAGCAGCAATTCCTGAACCATTGGCCAGAATCTGACGGCTTTAGTTGTCCTGATCTGATTCACCTGCAAATCTGTGCCAAAGTTCGAACAAAATAGATCAGTCCGTACCAACCATGGGCAACATTGAAGCTTATACAGGAAATTGACTTTAAAAATCCATGGCCATTTGGCATTTTGCCACTGTAATTATATGGGGAGGGGCAGGGTGTTGAGCTTAGGGTAGGGACCCTCTGACCATCAGGCTCCCCAGGCCTCAGGCCTTCATTATGACCCAGCATACAGATACTGCAAGTTTGTCATTGGAAGTGACCCAACTGACCAGGCGGGCGATTCTCCGAGCCCCGAGCCGGGCCGGAGAATCGCCACAACCGCGCCACAACGCCCCGACGCCACAGCTGGAATTGGCGGGGCCGCCGATTCTCCAGCCCGGATGGGCCGAGCGGCCGCGCGGATACTAGAGAGTCCCGCCGGAGGCATTCACCTCTGGTCGCTGCCGGCGGGAACTCTGCGCGAACGGTCGGGGGGCGGCTTTTGGGGTGGGGAGGGGCTCCTTCACTGGGGGGGGGGGGGGGTGGGGGAGGACTCCGATGGGGTCTGGCCCACGATTGGGGCCCGCTGATCGGCGGGCCAGCCTCTCCCCCCTCCCGAGCCTACTTTATGGCGCGGCCGGCCCCTGAACACCGACTCCATGTTGGTCGGGGCCGGAGTGCTAAAGACGTCCCCCGCACATGTGCAGGTTGGCGCAGTGCCCATTTGGCACCGTGAAAGGAGGTTGGAGTGGCGTGAACTGCTCCAATGCCATTCTGGTCCCCTGGGCCAGAATCGGTCGTACCCGGGTCTGGTTCGCGCCGTCGTGAAACGCGACGCCGTTCATGATGGTGCGAACACTTGGGCCCCCCCTATCCCTGCATAACTATAAACCATCTCATATTTAAGGGGTTTATCTACAAAAGGGAACAACCACATTTGTTTACAGACCCCAGAACGCCCTACTTCACTTTGCCCCCTTCCCGACGAGATGTCCCCATGATGACATGGGTGTCTACCACGTGAGAACATTCTGCTCTCTGGAGTTCAGTAGCGTCTGGGTTTAAGTCCCACTCCAGAGTGTTGAACACGTACGTGGATGTACCGTCCCAGCGCAGTCCCGGGAGAGTGCTGCATTGTCTGTGATGCCTGTGTCCAGGTGAAATGTTAATCTGAGGCCATGTCCACCTTCTCAGTTGGATGTAAAAGATCCAACAGTTCTGTCTATGGGAGCTTGCTGTGCGCACGTTGGCTGGCTGGCACATTTTCCACGTCGTGACTTCAAAAAGCGATGAGGCATTGTGGCACATCTTGAAGTCATTAAAGTTGTTAGAGAAATGCTGATTCATCATTCTTCCTTTCTTCACTGATGCTGAGCAGATGAAGGGAACCCCCTGGCCAACTCTTTCCCCGCTCCCCCCACACACAGCATCCTCACCGCTGCCACAAAATTCAGTTAGATCAGTGGCAAATGCTGGGCAGAGTTTCAAGGTCTATTTCAGAGCTACAAGACACAAATACGTTGAGTCAGTGAAGATTTCAGTCATTGGTGGAAAACCACAGCATTAACACAAATGTATTTCCTTGTTGAGGGATCTAACAGCTCTCCCACTAGAGGTTTGATTGAAGTCTACCAAAGTCCCGGGTGATACCATTGGACCCGGCACCCGACTCGTTCCCATGCCAGGCTGCACCTGAGAGAGAAACAGTTAACATTTCAGATAGTGACCGTTTATCAGAACTTTTCACCCCTATCTCACCTGAAGACCTTTATTTCCATTCCACGCTCAATGCTGACCCAACATAAACAAAGAACAAAGAACAAAGAAATGTACAGCACAGGAACAGGCCCTTCGGCCCTCCAAGCCCGTGCCGACCATACTGCCCGACTAAACTACAATCTTCTACACTTCCTGGGTCCGTATCCTTCTATTCCCATCCTATTCATATATTTGTCAAGATGCCCCTTAAATGTCCCTATCGTCCCTGCTTCCACTACCTCCTCCGGTAGTGAGTTCCAGGCACCCACTACCCTCTGCGTAAAAAACTTGCCTCGTACATCTACTCTAAACTTTGCCCCTCTCACCTTAAACCTATGCCCCCTAGTAATTGACCCCTCTACCCTGGGGAAAAGCCTCTGACTATCCACTCTGTCTATGCCCCTCATAATTTTGTATACCTCTATCAGGTCGCCCCTCAACCTCCTTCGTTCCAGTGAGAACAAACCGAGTTTATTCAATCGCTCCTCATAGCTTATGCCCTCCATACCAGGCAACATTCTGGTAAATCTCTTCTGCACCCTCTCTAAAGCCTCCACATCCTTCTGGTAGTGTGGCGACCAGAATTGAACACTATACTCCAAGTGTGGCCTAACTAAGGTTCTATAGCCTGACATGGATTTACAGCATTGGCCCCAGTACCACGGGGTGAACATTCCGTGGCTGTACCTGATCAGAGTCCATTCACGAGATGGGATGCTTGAATTCCATTGGATACTGGTGACCCTTACATTCCATGGGTTCAATCTTGTGCCCTCGCCTGTGGTGAATTTGGTGGCGGGGGAGGCATTTAACAGGACGGATGCTGGCGGGTGGGGACGTGCGGCTGCCACTAATTGAGGGCGTTATGTGGGCATTTATTGCCCAGTCAAGGGCCTTATCCCGCTGCTGCTGGTATTTACTCAGCAGCGGTGGACCAGGAGCCGGCACCATGTGGGGCACAAACAGAAAACATATTTGGGTTGCTTCCCCCTCTGTGGAATAGGGTGCAGCAGACCTTCCCGAAAAGAGGCAACGTGGGGCTGTCACCAGCTCTCCAGCCCCCCGCAGCCAGGACTTCCGTTGCCTCCACAAGATTCCGTCACAGGCACTCCTTCCAGTTGAGGAATGAACTCCAAACACTGGCCTAACTTTGCTCTTCTGCAAGTAAAGACTCCATCATAATTCCATGGGTAATTGGAGTATAATGTTGGACCTTCCAGGCCAGGCTTTCCCAGGTCCTGTAATTATGTTGGGAAGGATATTGAAATCAACAACGCAATTGGAATCATGAGGTAATGAAATATCCACAGTGTGGTATGTCCGCATTCACTTCCTGACACTTTTTTGTCACACTTTTAGTGTCAAATCCTTCTGAATGTGTTTATTGTAGGTTTTCCCGGTGTAAACCTGTCATGCTTCAGTTATTTAATTTGACCTGCTGACGGCTTTCTGCCCAGTCTCTCGGTAGATTCACAGCACAGTCCCTCTCAGGATAAGTTCACACCTTGCCTCTGCCTACTTTGATCTATCATCTGGTAACTTTCTCTCCTGCTGTTGGGTTGGAGAGCAACCTCTCCACCCTGTGCCCTGGCGTGGCGGGGGAACCTGCTGGAATTCTTGACACTTGAAAAGGTCAAAGTGGAACTGAGGGGAAGGATGGCGGGGGTTCTACAATTCATAGGCGTTATTCAGTCTGCACTTTCGAGAGTTGGATCACATCGAACATTCGGGGGTGGATGTGTTAATGGCGACCATGGGTGATTCCTGATTCCTCTTTGTCATTTGTTTATGTTAACATGCACAGGGGTGGAGAGCACAATTAGTCCCAGTCGGGATCTTCTGGCGATGCTGGGTCCCTTCTGGGCCGGCTTTTGTCAGGTGATCTTGACGAGCTCCTCTGTTGGGCCACCGCCCCTCGTTGGGGAAGCTCGTACTCCACGAGCGCCACGGGGAGATCAACCGGGTCGACCCCGTGGGTCCCGGGGGGTTACCACACCACCCAAGTCCAAACCTTGACTAAACCTCTGTTTGTTTTTGTTACCAGGGTGAGACAGGTGATTCGGGACAACCGGGAAAACCGGTAAGATTTACGTTGTTCCTTCCAGTTCCCTGCATCACCGAGGTCCTATTCCTCAATCTCTATTACGGTTTAACGATGTGACCAGTTGGATCATTTCTCTGCCTCATTTGTGTTGGGCTCCCTTTAACCTCTGTGACTGGGAGGTACCTTCCTGCATTTCCCCACTCTTCCTTACTTTATTTGGTTTATCTTGACTAGCACGATCTGGAAGGTGTGGCCTAGTTTATCCCAGTGGTTCTCAGAGCAACTCGATGGAAAAGGTTATCCAATCAGTCCCACTTTCCCGCCCTGCACATTTTTCCAGTTCTCTTTTGCAAATGATTGTTGAATCTGCTTCCACTGCCCTTTCAAGCAGCACATTCCAGTTCCTGACAACTTGCTGTGCTTAAATCAAAATTCTCCACATTTCCCCTCAGGTCCTTTTGGCAAACACGTTGAATTTGTGTCCTCCCGTTACTGACCCTCCTGCAGCGGCAGCAGTTTTTCACGGTCGCCGTAAAAACCTTCAGAATTTTGAACACCTCTATTAAGTCACCCCTCAATCTTCACTGTCCTAAGGCGAACATAAAGTCACAGAGGCGTCACAGCACAAAAATAAGTCATTAGCCCCATCACTGACAGCAACTTCACCGCCACCTGCAAGTTCCCCTCCGAGCCCCTCACCACCCTGATTTGGAAATATCTCGGCCGTTCCTTCACTGTCGCTGGGTCAAAATCCAGGAACTCCCTCCCTAACTGCACTGCGGGTGTACCTACACTGCAAGGGCTGCAGCGGTTCAAGAAGGCAGCTCACCACCACCTTCTGCAGGACAACTAGGGCTGGACAATAAATGCTGGTCTACCCAGCGACGCCCATATCCCGTCAATGAATAGATATTCAGAAATCTAGCGAGCTCTCTATTGAAACGTTGTCAGTTTCATTCTCTGCTCTATCCCTGTCTCCCTCCAAGTTTAATATCGCTCAAGTGCCAATTAAATTGTCCATTCATCATTTCCGCTTCCACCACCCCCGCAGGCAGCACGTTCCTGGTCATTGTCACGATGTACAAATGTTCTGTCTCACATCCCCCCACATCTCTTGCCCAAAGCCTTACACGTTTGTTGCCTCGTAGTCCGTGAGTTCAAGGGAGCACCTTTTCTTTCTCAACCGTATCGAAACCTGTCATGATCCTGTTCGCCTCCATCAATCTCCCCTCAGCCTCCTCTGCCCCAAGCAGGACAATCCCATCTTCTCAAGTCTCAACACATTTTGATCTAATTCTTCCAGAGTACCAGTCGCAGTTACACGATTGAGTTTAGCTTCCTAGTTGTAGCCATTTTTCCTGGGACACACTTTCTGCTGTTTGCCAATAAAGGAATATTTCCAACCGCCTGTCTCGAATTTGCCCTGTAAAACTCCACACCCTTGCCTGCATTGGCTGAGCTGGAACCTTTTAAAATTTGTAATATTTCTTTTTTTTTAATGTATTTTATTACAAACATGTATCAAAACAGGTTACAGCGAACAAACACCCCAGGAAACATAGTTCCCAACTATCAACTTTACAGTCTGTACAGATTTTTCCTCTTTTTCACCCCCACCCACCCCCGCTATGAACAGCCCCTCAAACACGGTCACAACATCCCCCACCTTTCCACAAATCCCCCTGCTGAGCCCCTTAACTCATACTTTATCTTCACTAATCGCAGGAAGTCGTACAGGTCACCCAACCAAGCCGCTACTCCCGGCGGCGATGCCGACCGCCACTCCAGCAAAATTCGCCGCCGTGCAATCACAGAGGCGAAGGCCAAGACATCGTCCTTCCTCCTCTCCATGAGCTCCGGCTTCTCTGAAACCCCAAATATCGCCACCAAAGGGTCCGGGTCCACTCCCTCCTCCACTATCCTGGCTAAGACCGCGAACACTCCCGCCCAGAAGATTCCCAATTTTTCGTAACCCGAAAACATGTGCGCATGATTCGCTGGCCCCCGCCCACACCTCTCACACTCATCTGCTACCCCCTGAAAGAACGCACTCATTCTCGCCCGAGTCATATGCACCCTGTGCACCATCTTAAACTGTATCAGGCTCATCCTTGCACATGAGGAGGTCCCGTTTACCCTTCGCAGTGCCTCACTCCATACTCCCCAATTGATCTCCCCTCCCAACTCCGCTTCCCATTTCTCCTTGATCTTCACCACCCGCTCGCCTCCCTGCTCCCCCAGCCACTTGTAAATTTGTAATATTTCTGACGCGTTAAATTCAGCATTCCATCACAGTGCAAAGCCAGTGGAGCTCAAATTAGCCTGATTGCTGTGGTAATGTGAAGTGTGAAGTGTTAATTAGCTAACATCATGGATGCTTTGGCAACAGTGCTGTTTGCTATAACTTTAAATAGTGGGAAGAGTCCACACTGTCGTACTGCTAAAATGATTGCAGACAAGCATCCTAAACCATCAATAAAGATTGGTCGGTATTCTCCGGCTGTTGCGATTGTCTTTTCCCGCCGGCACCACCGCAGTTTCCTGGCCGTGCGGGTGGCTTCAATGGGAAATCCCACTGTGGGACATCAACACTGTTGTCATTTGACAAACAGTCATTCGACTCAAAAAGTTAGCTCTTTTCTCTCCCTACAGATGCTGCTAGACCTGCTTGAGATTTTCCAACATCCGCAGTAATTTGCTTTTAAACACTGTGGTCATTAGTACAGTAATGTTAGCGGGGCTTGCTGCGCCCAAACTAGCTGCCTCGTTTCGTACGTGGCAAAATTGACTAAACTTCCAATGTATTTTGTTGGCTATAAAGCATTTGGGGACATTTCGAAGTCATGAAAGGCATTATTTCAATGCAAGTTCCTCCTTCTCGATCAATGTGAAAGAATCTTCATCGTGGACTTGAAATCGTAGCCACATTGTCTATGCATGTGCACTCTGAAACCAAGGATCAAAGAGGGAGGTGGGGGCGCAGTGGTATTGTCACTGGCCTAGTAATCCAGAGACCCAGGGTAATGCTCTGGGAACCTGAGTTCAAATCCCGCCACGGCAGATAGTGAAATTTGATTTCAATTTGAAAAAACTGGAATTAAAAGTCTAATGATCATGAAACAATTGTCGTAAAGGACATCTGGTTCACTAATGTCCTTTAGGGGAAGGAAATCTGCCAACCTTACCTGGTCTGGCCTACATGTGACTCCAGACCCATAGCAATGTGGTTGAAATGCCACTCAGCTCGAGGGGCATTAGTGACGGGCAACAAATGCTGGCCTTGCCTGCGTTGCCCATGTCCCATGAAAGAAAAAACTTCCTTTCTCATTTTCTCTGGATAGTCAATTAATACTCAAACTGTTTGGGGTGGGTTGGTGGTGTAGTGGCATTCGTACTGGACTAGCAGTCCAGAGACCCGGGGTAGGGACCCAGGTTTGAATCCCACCACAGCGAAATTTGAATTCAATGAAAAGAAAATCTGGAATTGAAAGTCGAACGATGACCATGATCATAAAAACTCATCTGGGTCACTAATGTCCTTTAGGGAAGGAAATCTGCCGTCCTTACCTGGTCTGGCCTACATGTGACTCCGAACGCACACAACAATGTAATTGATTCTTAAATGCCCAAATGACCCAGTAAAACGCGCAGTTCAAGGGCAATTAGGGATAGGTAATAAATGCTTACCTTGCCACATCCCACGAAATAATTTTTTCCAATGACCACGGGGGAGCAGTCTGATTTCCGCTGGCTAGACGTCTTTGAAATTTAACATTACAATATTACACATTGTAAAGGATTGCGTTCAGATAATGAAGACCAGTATGCCACCCTGCCCGTTGTCCCAACTATCTGCTAACTTTGTTTTCACCGGGTGGATTCTTTTATAGGGAATACCAGGAAAAGACGGCGTTGATGGATTCAAAGGACACCGCGGCGAGGGGGGAGAAATCGGGCCGAAAGGTTTCAAAGTAAGTCAATGTGGGCTAAGTCGTGAGGGGCTTGTGTTAAAACTCTGAACCACAGCTGTCCACTTCAGCCGTGGTCAACGAACGCAGTGAAGGTTGGGTTGGATGTATAAATGGCATTTCAAGCTGGGAATACTGGGATGAATTGTCAATACTTCCAGTCCTGTCACATGATGCCAATGAATGGGGGCAATTGAATCACATTGACCAAGTTATGCCTTTCTTTACGACGTGCGAGAAATGACTTGTGAATTGCCTAATTAGGACTGAGATGAGGAGGAACTACTTCTCGCAGGGGGTGGGGAATTTGTGGAACTCCCTGCCCCATCGTGCGGTGGAATCTGACATTAATTGATTTCAAGGAGGAGACAGATATATTTCTGATTTTTTAAATGGGTTAAAGGGATCTGGGCAATATGTGGGAGGTGGATTTGACTCCAGGAAGAGATAAGCCAGATCTGATTGAACGGCAGAGCAGGTTCAAAGGGCTGAATTGCCGACTTCTGCCCCTAAGTCCTATGTTCCTAAGTCCTATGTTCCTATGTACCTGAGCTCACTCTGCAGTATTGAAACCTTTCATGCTTTTTAAAAAAAAGACCCCCACAGGGCTGGAATTCCCTGGCCAATCCAAGGCCAAGCCGAGATTCAATCCCGAAGTTCACCTAGCAACGGGAACAGCCTTGGGAAGAGCAGCATTGTCTTCATGGGTACCTCAACTGTTTTTCATGTGGCATGCATTGATCTTAAAAAATGTCTGGTGTTACAGGAATGGGCTGGCTCATGCAAAGGGTGATATGAATGGCTTGTGTACACATAGAGCCGGTGTACACAAAGAACCAGTGTACAGAAAGACCCGATATACACAATGCGCTGGTAAACACTTTGCGTACATTTTTTCATTTGTTCTACAGGGTGACAAAGGGGTGAAAGGCGCCTGTGGTATCGATGGAGAGAAGGGAAGTAAGGTAAGACGCGAGCACGGAGATTTAATGGGTTAATTTATCTTTTGAGTTGGATAGAAACAAGGATTTAGCCTGAAGTTAAGAGGAGGAGGAGGAGTGTGAACTGGTTAATATCATCATTGTAATTGTAATGGTTAAAATAGCATTGGGTGAACATGCAAAGCTCTCTGGCGGGTAGGTTCCAAACAATCAAAATGAATGAACTTCCGAGGTTTTTCTTTTTCTTTCAATGTCTCCCTATTGTTTTGCCCAAATCCTTTTTTATTAAGGGCAACAAATTGATTTCCACTTTCATTTGGTCGGGTAGGAATCCCAGAATCCGCATTGTTCGTCTCCAGAGAGACAGACGAGCGGGGGGGGGGGGCTTGGCTCTCCCAAATGTTCTGTTTTACCATTGGACTGCTAACATCCAAAAGAGTTTGCTGTGGATCGGTGACCCCGACTCGATTTGGGGCAAAATGGAGGCTCGCTCGTGCACTACCTCTACTCTTCATGTCATAATTACAGCTCCATTGCCCTTCTCTCCTGTTAGATTTTCCTCAAATCTTTTCTGGGGGTCTGTATGGAGGGCGTCTCCTTACTTAGGAGGTTTCTGGGCAGGGGTCCCTTTATTTAGGGGGTCTCTGTGGGGGATGGACAGATGGGGCGGAGGGGGGGAGAACCCAGAAAATCTGGGAGTGGGGGGCTGAATTGCGCTGCAGGGGTTGGGGGAAGGTGGGCGAATTGCGATGCGGTGGTTGGTGGGGGTGGCCAGCCACGGGACCTCGCTATCAAGCCACTCGCTCAAAATGGCAGTCCGATAGCGGGATTCCCTCGGGAATCCCTCGCAATCCTCAGCATGCATGAATTTGCATGGCGAAGGATTGGGAATCGCTTCCTGATGCTGGAAGCTCAAATCAGGCGCAATTCAACTCCAGTGGCAGTGTCTCCCAAATGGAAAATTTCACCCGAAGAAAAGATGTAGCAGTCTTCACAGGATAATAGCTTAGTTCTGTTTTTTCCGCCTATTTTGTAGACATGGTTTCTGTGACTGTCCATCTTTATTTTTTTTTTTAATTAAATATTTTATTGAAAATTTTTGGTCAACCAACACAGTACATTGTGCATCCTTTACACAATATTATAACAACACAAATAACAATGACCTATTTTATAAACAAAAAATGAATAAATAATAAATAACAAAAATGAAAACTAGCCCTAATTGGCAACTGCCTTGTCACAAGTAACACTCTCCAAAAATATAATTTAACAGTCCAATATATAATTATCTGTAGCAATGACCTATACATACTATACAGTATATATTAACAACCCTGAGAGTCCTTCTGGTTCCTCTATGGAGCCGAAAATATGCAGATCCCCGTCCATTCGTGACCACGCTCGCCACTGGGGCCCTATACAACAGCTGCACCCATCTAACATACCCCTCTCCAAAACCAAATCTCCTCAACACCTCCCACAAATAATCCCACTCCACTCTATCAAATGCTTTCTCGGCATCCATCGCCACTACTATCTCCGTTTCTCCCTCTGGTGGGGCCATCATCATTACCCCTAACAACCTCCGTATATTCGTGTTCAGCTGTCTCCCCTTCATAAACCCAGTTTGGTCCTCGTGGACCACCCCCGGGACACATTCCTCTATTCTCATTGCCATTACCTTGGCCAGGACCTTGGCATCTACATTTAGGAGGGAAATAGGTCTATAGGACCCGCATTGTAGCGGGTCCTTTTCCTTCTTTAAGAGAAGCGATATCGTTGCTTCAGACATAGTCGGGGGCAGTTGTCCCCTTTCCTTTGCCTCATTAAAGGTCCTCGTCAGTACCGGGGCGAGCAAGTCCACATATTTTCTGTAGAATTCGACTGGGAATCCATCCGGTCCCGGGGCCTTTCCCGCCTGCATGCTCCTAATTCCTTTCACCACTTCTTCTACCTCGATCTGTGCTCCCAGTCCCACCCTTTCCTGCTCTTCCACCTTGGGAAATTCCAGCCGATCCAAGAAGCCCATCATTCTCTCCCTCCCATCCGGGGGTTGAGCTTCATATAATTTTTTATAAAATGTCTTGAACACTCCATTCACTCTCTCCGCTCCCCGCTCCATCTCTCCTTCCTCATCCCTCACTCCCCCTATTTCCCTCGCTGCTCCCCTTTTCCTCAATTGGTGTGCCAGCAACCTGCTCGCCTTCTCCCCATATTCGTACTGTACACCCTGTGCCTTCCTCCATTGTGCCTCTGCAGTGCCTGTAGTCAGCAAGTCAAATTCTACATGTAGCCTTTGCCTTTCCCTGTACAGTCCCTCCTCCGGTGCTTCCGCATATTGTCTGTCCACCCTCAAAAGTTCTTGCAGCAACCGCTCCCGTTCCTTACTCTCCTGCTTCCCTTTATGTGCCCTTATTGATATCAGCTCCCCTCTAACCACCGCCTTCAACGCCTCCCAGACCACTCCCACCTGGACCTCCCCATTATCATTGAGTTCCAAGTACTTTTCAATGCACCCCCTCACCCTTAGACACACCCCCTCATCTGCCATTAGTCCCATGTCCATTCTCCAGGGTGGGCGCCCTCCTGTTTCCTCCCCTATCTCCAAGTCCACCCAGTGTGGAGCGTGATCCGAAATGGCTATAGCCGTATACTCCGTTCCCCTCACCTTCGGGATCAATGCCCTACCCAGCACAAAAAAGTCTATTCGCGAGTAGACTTTATGGACATAGGAGAAAAACGAGAACTCCTTACTCCTAGGTCTGCTAAATCTCCACGGGTCTACACCTCCCATCTGCTCCATAAAATCTTTAAGTACCTTGGCTGCTGCCGGCCTCCTTCCAGTCCTGGACTTCGACCTATCCAGCCCTGGTTCCAACACCGTATTAAAATCTCCCCCCATTATCAGCTTTCCCATCTCTAGGTCCGGAATGCGTCCTAGCATCCGCCTCATAAAATTGGCATCATCCCAGTTCGGGGCATATACGTTTACCAAAACCACCGTCTCCCCCTGTAGTTTGCCACTCACCATCACGTATCTGCCCCCGTTATCCGCCACTATAGTCTTTGCCTCGAACATTACCCGCTTCCCCACTAATATAGCCACCCCCCTGTTTTTCGCATCTAGCCCCGAATGGAACACCTGCCCCACCCATCCTTTGCGTAGCCTAACCTGGTCTATCAGTTTCAGGTGCGTTTCCTGTAACATAACCACATCTGCCTTAAGTTTCTTAAGGTGTGCGAGTACCCGTGCCCTCTTTATCGGCCCGTTCAGCCCTCTCACGTTCCACGTGATCAGCCGAGTTGGGGGGCTTCCCACCCCCCCCCCCCCCTTGTCGATTAGCCATCACCTTTTTCCAGCTCCTCACCCGGTTCCCACGCAGCTGTATCTCCCCCAGGCGGTGCCCCCCCGCCCATCCTCTCCCATACCAGCTCCCCCCTCTCCCCAGCAGCAGCAACCCAGTAATTCCCCCCTCCCACCCCCCCCCCCCCGCTAGATCCCCCGCTAGCGTAATTACTCCCCCCATGTTGCTCCCAGAAGTCAGCAAACTCTGGATGACCTCGGCTTCCCCCCGTGACCTCGGCTCGCACCGTGCGACGCCCCCTCCTTCCTGCTTCTCTATTCCCGCCATGATTATCATAGCGCGGGAACCAAGCCCGCGCTTCTCCCTTGGCCCCGCCCCCAATGGCCAACGCCCCATCTCCTCCACCTCCCCTCCTCCCCCCATCACCACCTGTGGGAGAGAGAAAAGTTACCACATCGCAGGATTAGTACATAAAACCCCTCTTTGCCCCCCACATTCGCCCCACCACTTTGTTCGAACGTTCTTTTTAATAACCCGCTCATTCCAGTTTTTCTTCCACAATAAAAGTCCACGCTTCATCCGCCGTCTCAAAGTAGTGGTGCCTCTCTCGATATGTGACCCACAGTCTTGCCAGTTGCAGCATTCCAAATTTTATCTTCTTTTTATGAAGCACCGCCTTGGCCCGATTAAAGCTCGCCCTCCTTCTCGCCACCTCCGCACTCCAGTCTTGATAAACGCGGATCACCGCGTTCTCCCATTTACTGCTCCGAGTTTTCTTTGCCCATCTAAGGACCATTTCTCTATCCTTAAAACGGAGGAATCTCACCACTATGGCTCTGGGAATTTCTCCTGCTCTCGGTCCTCGCGCCATCACTCGGTATGCTCCCTCCACCTCCAACGGACCCGCCGGGGCCTCCGCTCCCATTAACGAGTGCAGCATCGTGCTCACATATGCCCCGACGTCCGCTCCCTCCACACCTTCAGGAAGACCAAGAATCCTCAGGTTGTTCCTCCTTGCGTTGTTTTCCAGTGCCTCCAACCTTTCCACACATCGTTTCTGATGTGCCTCCTGCGTCTCCGTCTTCACCACCAGGCCCTGTATATCGTCCTCATTCTCGGCTGCCTTTGCCTTCACGACCCGAAGCTCCCGCTCCTGGGTCTTTTGTTCCTCCTTTAGCCCTTCGATCGCCTGTAGTATCGGGGCCAACAGCTCTTTCTTCATTTCCTTTTTGATCTCTTCCACACAGCATTTCAAGAACTCTTGTTGTTCAGGGCCCCATGTTAAACTGCCACCTTCCGACGCCATCTTGGTTTTTGCTTGCCTTCCTTGCCGCTGTTCTAAAGGATCCACTGCAATCTGGCCACTTCCCTCTCCTTTTTCCATCCGTATCCAGGGGGGATTCCCTTCTGGTTTACCGCACAGTGTTTTTAGCCGTCAAAATTGCCGTTGGGGCTCCTATCAAGAGCCCAAAAGTCCGTTTCACAGGGAGCTGCCGAAACGTGCGACTCAGCTGGTCATCGCCGCACCCGGAAGTCCTGTCCATCTTTATTAATCACTGCATCTAGTCCTTACATAACTAAAAACAGATCTTGGTCCTGTCTCTGGCAAGCCTGTGTTTATTTCGCGTTGTCTTGTTTTTTTATTTATTTTACGGGATGTGGGCATTGCTGGCTAGGCCAGCATTTATTGCCCATTCCTAGTTGCCCTTGCGAAGGTGGTGGTGGGCTGCCTTCCTGAATCACTGCTGTCCTTAAGGCATAGGTACACCCACAGCGCTGTTAAGGAGGGAGTTCCAGGATTTTGCCCCAGCGACAGTGAAAGAAGGTCCAACATATTTCCAAGTCGGGATGGTGAGTGACTTGAAGGGGAACCTCCAGGTGGTGGGGTTCCCAGGTATCTGCTGCTCTTGTCCTTTTGGATGGTAGTTGTTGTAGGTTCGGAGGTGCTGTCTAACTGCATCTTTTTTAAAATATAAATTTAGTGTACCCAATTCATTTTTTCCAATTAAGGGGCAATTGTTTTAGCGTGGCCAATCCACCTAGCCTGCACATCTTTGGGTTGTGGGGGCGAAACCCACGCAAACACGGACAGTGACCCAGAGCCGGGATTGAACCTGGGACCTCGGCGCCGTGAGGCTGCAGGGCTAACCCACTGTGATGCAGTGCATCTTGTAGTTGGTGCTCACGGTTGCTACTGTTCGTCGGTGGTGGAGGGTTTGAATGTTTGTGGAAGGGGGAGAAATCAAGCGGGTTGCTTTGACCTGGATGGTGTTGAGCTTCTTGACTGTTGTTGGAGCCGCGCTCATCCAGACAAATGGAGAGTATCCTATTACACTCCTGATTTGTGCCTTGTAGATGGTGGACAGGCTGTGGGGGTCAGGAAGTGAGTTACTGGCCATGGGATTCCTAGCCTCTGACCAGCTCTGGTAGCCACAGTATTTATGTGGCTTGTCCAGTTCAGTTTCTGATTAATGGTAACCCCCCCCCCAGGATGTTGATAATGGAGAATTCAGCAGTGGTAATACCATTGAATGTCATGGAGCGATGGTTTGATCCTCTCTTGCTGGAGATGGTCATTACCTGGCACTTGTATCGCGCGAATGTAACTTGCCACTTGTCAGCCCAAGCCTGGATATTGTCCAGACCTTGCTACATTTGGACATGGACTGCTTCAGTTTCTGAGGAGTCGCGAATGGTGCTGAACATTGTGCAGTCATCAGCGAGCATCCCCACATGAGACCTTATGTTGAAAGGAAGGTCATTGATGAAGCAGCTGAAGATGGTTGGGCCGAGGGCACCACCCTGAGGAACTCCTGCAGTGATGTCCTGGAGCTGAGATGATTGACCTCCAACAACCACAACCATCTTCCTTTGTGCCAGGTATGACTCCAACCAGCAGAGAGTTTTCGCCCCGATTCCCAATGATTATAGTTTTGCAAGGGCTCCTTGATGCCATACTCGATCAAATGCTGCCTTGATGTCAAGGGCAGTCACTCTCACCTCACCTCTGGAATCTACTCCTTTGTCCATGTTTGAACCAAGGCTGGAGTGAGGTCAGGAGCTGAGTGACCTTGGCGGAACCCACACTAAGCATCTGCGAGCAGGTTATTGCTGAGTAAGTGTCGCTTGATACCACTGTTGATGACTCCTTCCATCACTTTGCTGACAGATGGGTCAGTAATTGGCTGGGTTGGATTTGTCTGTTTCTTGTTACCTTACTTTGTGCATTTGTTTTGTGCAGGGTGACCCTGGCATTCCTGGGAGACTCGGATTCCCTGGCAGAAAGGGAGAACAGGTAATGAAATAACTGAGCTCAGATCTGGGCACCTTTGGGTGGTGCAGTGTTTTTTCGGGTGGGATGGAAGACCAGTCGTCATCTGGAATTCATGTTCACTGCTGAGCATCAACATGAGGATTGATCCAGATCCAATCGTTGCTTCACTTAGTCACCAACAAATCAGAGAAAATGTTACAAAGCCGATTGAAACTAACGCTGGGCTTCAGGCGCAAGTGGCGACACGGATGTAAAATCCGGCATGAGTGATAAACCAAGAATCTCGCCACACCATTGACCTAATGCGACCCCACCCAGGGAGGTTGGGAGCCACATTTAAATGCATGAACATATAATTATAGTGTTACCCTGCTGTATCGTTCCCCCCACATTGGGATTTTAATTGCCGGGTTCACAACAGGATGGAGCAATGTAAACAAAGAGGAGAGACCACACAGGTAAGAGTACAGACCCAGGGGCAGAGCCGAACATGCCTGGACAGTGGCCCCTGACAGTGCTCCCTGGAGCAGTGCCAAGGGGAAGTGCTGAGCGGGGCCCTCTGGGGAGCTCCAGTGTCTGTGGGGTGTGGTTCCCAATGTATGTGGTGATGGGATGGGGCCTCCATGTGGGGCAGTAGGTTCCTCTTTTTTAAATCCCCCCCCCCCACCCCCCAGCGCCTCCAGGATTTTAAGTGCTGGACAATGTGGCACGACATGAACAAAGGTACAGCCGCTTAAAAAAAACTGCAGTTAGAAAGAATACTTGCTCAAAAGAGGAAGCAGTTCAGGGTAAATGGGTCCCAGTAGAGCTATATAAATAAACATCGGTAAGCCTTCCTTTGAAATTGCCTGGATCTGTCAATCAAGAGGCTTGTAAACAGCAATGGAGCATTAAATTGAATGTAAACAATGCAGTTCAAAGCTTTTAGGCTTCTTAAGTATGCACAGAACTTTAAAAAGTTAAAGGGCAATGAAAATGACTGTGCTAAAAGCACTTCAAAGTTTTCCACCACATTAAAGGGAAGACTTTCGCCTTCTTCTTATGGATCATTGATATTGCCCTGCTGGGAAAGAGGTTAACGGTTTCATGGCCACAGAGAGAACACTTTCACTTTCTTCTTACAAATCGTTGATAATGACATGTTGGGAGTTTCCAATACATCAGAGAGAAGACTTTAAACTGAAACTTGACATGCTGAAAGACATGTTAATGATTTTCAAGACTACAGATGGGGAGACCTGCCACCTAACCCCCACTCCGGGAAATACCCCCAAATTAAACCCCTCCAGCCCAAGCTCTCCCCCCCCCCCCCACCCCAGCCCCAACCTCACCTGAAGGGCCCCTTCAGGATCCTGGAGGCAAGTTTTAGGTGCCAGGTTGGCACTGCCAGGGGGTGGGGCCTGAAGGGGGACTGGGGGGAGGGGAGAGCATTTGGCGAGCCCATAACAGGGTGTCGCCCACTTGGCGAGGGGACCTTGCCAGCGATTAGGGGGAGAGGAGGCCTTGCTAGCGATTGTGGGGTGGGCTGCAGTATTATTCTGAGACTGGGGCACCCTTTAAAAACGCCGCCAACTGAGAAGCTTTGAACTGCATTGTTTACATTCAATTTGATGCTCCATTGCGGTTTACAAGCCTTTTGATTGGCAACGGGATTAGGGCGTGCCCCGCTCAAGTCCTACATTAAACCCGATACTGTGAAAAAAAGAGTCAAAGTGCCATTGAATGGCACGTCAGCTTTGCTCCCGCGGGAAAATGTCCCAGTTCCCCACTGGCGGGAGCAGTTAGACTTTAAGCGGGAGAATTGTGCCCAGAGTGTTGGGCTACACACTGGATTGGAAAAATCAGGGAGCGCAGTGTTACGGAGGCCTGGTACTCTATACTGATTGCAGTTTTGTCTTTCAGGGTGAATCTGGTGCCACAGGTCCCTCAGGTCTCTCTGGGAAAGAAGGGCTCATTGGACCCAAGGTATGAAACCAGCGGCAGGTCTTTGTGGAATAATGTCACAGGACAAAGACTTCCTGACACTTGACTTCACATGTAGCTCACATCATTGATCTGCTCTGGTCTGTAATACAGGGTGACCGAGGGTTCGATGGGCTGCAGGGACAGAAAGGAGAACGAGGAGAGAAAGGAGAGCGGGTGAGTTAAAATCACCGATGTAACGCGCAGATCCTTGCCCAATGCCTAACTAGCGGAAAGAGGAATTGAAACCGCGGACTGGATTTTCCCCAGAGATGAGGAGCTGGAGTTGGAAGTGTTTGCAGGTCCCAAAGCCTCTTCCTGGGGGAAAATGATGATTTTTTTATATTTTCACATGGGTGAGCCCTGAATTAGCAAGGAGGCAGGTTCCCTGCCCAGTTAAGAGTGGCAGGTTAGGCCTTCGCAAAGCTGGAAGTCCAACCGGGGATCATGCGGTTTCAGGGGAGCAGCAGGACAGGTAACTGTCTCAATAAAAAAGTGTCCTCTCTACCACTTTGTGAAAGCAACGAGTAATCAGCCAGGCCACCCCACACCACTACAGGGTGGCCTATGGGCGCACCCCAAATCAGGCTAGCAGGGTGTTGGGTGCCCACTTCCTGGTTGTTAGTCTAATCCCACCCACCCCAACTCCTCACCCCCATCGCCTCAGGAAAATGCCAGTCATTCTCCCGAATGACCCTCTTATGGACCGACCTGGGGCGGATTCTCCGACACTTCGCGCCGGAATCGCGCCCGGCGCGGGTTAGAGAATAGCCGTTCAGGACGGAAATACGGCGCGACGGCGCTTCTGCGGACCCGTCAGTCCCGTGCGCGCGGTCGGCGCAGTGCCGGTCGGGGGCCGTTGGAACAGGCCTTCCTTTGTTTACGCAGGACAATGCTTTTCACTGTACCTCGCTACACGTGACACAATAAATCTAAATCTAATCGAACTCAGCATGGACAAGGCTCTTAACAAGGTTATTTGCCTACCTGCCTCGTGGGAACAGCCGGTCATTCCAGTCCCCAAACTGGCTTTGGCTCAAATTGGCAGATGTTGGAAATAGGGACCGGCATGCCGGCCAACTGAGTAATCCTCTGCTCCCGTATTCGCCATTCCCAATCTCCGCTCCCGTATTCGCTCATTCCCAATGTCAGCTCCCGTATTCGCCAATTCCCAATCTCCGCTCCCGTATTCGCTCATTCCCAATCTCCGCTCCCGTATTCGCTCATTCCCAATGTCAGCTCCCGTATTCGCTCATTCCCAATCTCCGCTCCCGTATTCGCTCATTCCCAATCTCCGCTCCCGTATTCGCTCATTCCCAATCTCCGCTCCCGTATTCGCTCATTCCCAATGTCAGCTCCCGTATTCGCTCATTCCCAATCTCCGCTCCCGTATTCGCTCATTCCCAATCTCCGCTCCCGTATTCGCTCATTCCCAATCTCCGCTCCCGTATTCGCTCATTCCCAAGGTCAGCTCCCGTATTTGCTCATTCCCAATCTCAGCGGGACTTGAAAATTTACCCCGTTACTTTAACACTGGCACCTCCGTAAGTGGGAGCACTCCTCCAGTGCTGCACTGGCTATGTCAGCCTAGACCACTCCCCTAGTGCTGCACTGGCTGTGTCAGCCTAGACCACTCCCCCAGTGCTGCACTGGCTGTGTCAGTCTGGACACTCCCCCAGTGCTGCACTGGCTGTGTCAGTCTGGACACTCCCCCAGTGCTGCACTGGCTGTGTCAGTCTGGACACTCCCCCAATGCTGTACTGGCTGTGTCAGTCTGGACACTCCCCCAGGACTGTACTGGCTGTGTCAGTCTGGACACTCCCCCAGTGCTGCACTGGCTGTGTCACTCTGGACACTCCCCCAATGCTGTACTGGCTGTGTCAGTCTGGACACTCCTCCAGTGCTGCACTGGCTGTGTCAGTCTGGACACTCCCCCAGTGCTGCACTGGCTGTGTCAGTCTGGACACTTTTCCAGTGCTGCACTGGCTGTGTCAGTCTGGACCCTCCCCCAGGAATGTACTGGCTGTGTCAGTCTGGACACTCCCCCAGGAATGTACTGGCTGTGTCAGTCTGGACACTCCCCCAGGACTGCACTGGCTGTGTCACTCTGGACACTCCTCCAGTGCTGCACTGGCTGTGTCAGTCTGGACACTCCTCCAGTGCTGCACTGGCTGTGTCTGTCTGGACATTCCCCCAAGACTGTACTGGCTGTGTCAGTCTGGACACTCCCCCAGTGCTGCACTGGCTGTGTCAGTCTGGACCCTCTCCCAGGAATATACTGGCTGTGTCAGTCTGGACACTCCCCCAGTGCTGCACTGGCTGTGTCAGTCTGGACACTCCCCCAGTGCTGCACTGGCTGTGTCAGTCTGGACCCTCCCCCAGGAATGTACTGGCTGTGTCAGTCTGGACACTCCCCCAGGAATGTACTGGCTGTGTCAGTCTGGACATTCCCCCAGTGCTGCACTGGCTGTGTCAGTCTGGACACTCCTCCAGTGCTGCACTGGCTGTGTCAGTCTGGACACTCCTCCAGTGCTGCACTGGCTGTGTCAGTCTGGACACTCCTCCAGTGCTGCACTGGCTGTGTCAGTCTGGACACTCCCCCAGTGCTGCACTGGCTGTGTCAGTCTGGACCCTCCCCCAGGAATGTACTGGCTGTGTCAGTCTGGACACTCCCCCAGGAATGTACTGGCTGTGTCAGTCTGGACATTCCCCCAGTGCTGCACTGGCTGTGTCAGTCTGGACACTCCTCCAGTGCTGCACTGGCTGTGTCAGTCTGGACACTCCTCCAGTGCTGCACTGGCTGTGTCAGTCTGGACACTCCTCCAGTGCTGCACTGGCTGTGTCAGTCTGGACACTCCTCCAGTGCTGCACTGGCTGTGTCAGTCTGGACACTCCCCCAGTGCTGCACTGGCTGTGTCAGTCTGGCCACTTCCCCAGGAATGTACTGGCTGTGTCAGTCTGGACACTCCCCCAGGAATGTACTGGCTGTGTCTGTCTGGACACTCCTCCAATGCTGCACTGGCTGTGTCAGTCTGGACACTCCTCCAGTGCTGCACTGGCTGTGTCAGTCTGGACACTCCCCCAGTGCTGCACTGGCTGTGTCAGTCTGGACCCTCTCCCAGGAATATACTGGCTGTGTCAGTCTGGACACTCCTCCAGTGCTGCACTGGCTGTGTCAGTCTGGACACTCCTCCAGTGCTGCACTGGCTGTGTCAGTCTGGACACTCCTCCAGTGCTGCACTGGCTGTGTCTGTCTGGACACTCCTCCAGTGCTGCACTGGCTGTGTCAGTCTGGACACTCCTCCAGTGCTGCACTGGCTGTGTCAGTCTGGACACTCCTCCAGTGCTGCACTGGCTGTGTCAGTCTGGACACTCCTCCAGGAATGTACTGGCTGTGTCAGTCTGGACACTCCTCCAGTGCTGCACTGGCTGTGTCTGTCTGGACACTCCTCCAGTGCTGCACTGGCTGTGTCAGTCTGGACACTCCTCCAGTGCTGCACTGGCTGTGTCAGTCTGGACACTCCTCCAGGAATATACTGGCGGTGTCAGTCTGGACACTCCTCCAGTGCTGTACTGGCTGTGTCAGTCTGGACACTCCCCCAGTGCTGCACTGGCTGTGTCAGTCTGGACATTCCCCCAGGAATGTACTGGCTGTGTCAGTCTGGACACTCCTCCAGTGCTGCACTGGCTGTGTCAGTCTGGACCCTCTCCCAGGACTGCACTGGCTGTGTCAGTCTGGACATTCCCCCAGGACTGCACTGGCTGTGTCAATCTGGACATTCCCCCAGGACTGCACTGGCTGTGTCAGTCTGGACAATCCCCCAGTGCTGTACTGGCTGTGTCAGTCTGGACATTCCCCCAGTGCTGTACTGGCTGTGTCAGTCTGGACACTCCCCCAGTGCTGCACTGGCTGTGTCAGTCTGGACACTCCCCTAGGAATGTACTGGCTGTGTCAGTCTGGACATTCCCCCAGGAATGTACTGGCTGTGTCAGTCTGGACACTCCCCTAGGACTGCACTGGCTGTGTCAGTCTGGACATTCCCCCAGTGCTGTACTGGCTGTGTCAGTCTGGACACTCCCCCAGTGCTGCACTGGCTGTGTCAGTCTGGACACTCCCCTAGGAATGTACTGGCTGTGTCAGTCTGGACACTCCCCCAGGAATGTACTGGCTGTGTCAGTCTGGACACTCCCCCAGGAATGTACTGGCTGTGTCAGTCTGGACACTCCCCCAGGAATGTACTGGCTGTGTCAGTCTGGACATTCCCCCAGGACTGTACTGGCTGTGTCAGTCTGGACATTCCCCCAGTGCTGCACTGGCTGTGTCAGTCTGTACACTCCCCCAGTGCTGCACTGGCTGTGTCAGTCTGGACACTCCCCCAGGAATGTACTGGCTGTGTCAGTCTGGACACTCCCCCAGTGCTGCACTGGCTGTGTCAGTCTGGACACTCCCCCAGTGCTGCACTGGCTGTGTCAGTCTGTACACTCCCCCAGTGCTGCACTGGCTGTGTCAGTCTGGACACTCCCCCAGGACTGCACTGGCTGTGTCAGTCTGGACACTCCCCCAGGAATGTACTGGCTGTGTCAGTCTGGACACTCCCCCAATGCTGCACTGGCTGTGTCAGTCTGGACATTCCCCCAGTGCTGCACTGGCTGTGTCAGTCTGGACACTCCCCCAGGACTGCACTGGCTGTGTCAGTCTGGACACTCCCCCAGTGCTGCACTGGCTGTGTCAGTCTGGACACTCCCCCAATGCTGCACTGGCTGTGTCAGTCTGGACATTCCCCCAGTGCTGCACTGGCTGTGTCAGTCTGGACACTCCTCCGGTGCTGCACTGGCTGTGTCAGTCTGGACACTCTTCCAGTGCTGCACTGGCTGTGTCAGTCTGGACACTCCCCCAGGACTGCACTGGCTGTGTCAGTCTGGACACTCCCCCAGTGCTGCACTGGCTGTGTCAGTCTGGACACTCCCCCAGTGCTGCACTGGCTGTGTCAGTCTGGACACTCCCCCAGTGCTGCACTGGCTGTGTCAGTCTGGACCCTCCCCCAGTGCTGCACTGGCTGTGTCAGTCTGGACACTCTTCCAGTGCTGCACTGGCTGTGTCAGTCTGGACACTCCCCCAGGACTGCACTGGCTGTGTCAGTCTGGACACTCCTCCAGTGCTGCACTGGCTGTGTCAGTCTGGACACTCCTCCAGTGTTGCACTGGCTGTGTCAGTCTGGACCCTCTCCCAGGAATGTACTGACTGTGTCAGTCTGGACATTCCCCCAGGACTGCACTGGCTGTGTCAGTCTGGACATTCCCCCAGGACTGCACTGGCTGTGTCAGTCTGGACACTCCCCCAGTGCTGTACTGGCTGTGTCAGTCTGGACACTCCCCCAGGACTGCACTGGCTGTGTCAGTCTGGACACTCCCCCAGTGCTGTACTGGCTGTGTCAGTCTGGACACTCCCCCAGGAATGTACTGGCTGTGTCAGTCTGGACACTCCCCCAGGACTGCACTGGCTGTGTCAGTCTGGACACTCCCCCAGGAATGTACTGGCTGTGTCAGTCTGGACACTCCCCCAGGACTGCACTGGCTGTGTCAGTCTGGACACTCCCCCAGTGCTGTACTGGCTGTGTCAGTCTGGACACTCCCCCAGGAATGTACTGGCTGTGTCAGTCTGGACACTCCCCCAGGACTGCACTGGCTGTGTCAGTCTGGACACTCCCCCAGTGCTGCACTGGCTGTGTCAGTCTGGACACTCCCCCAGGAATGTACTGGCTGTGTCAGTCTGGACACTCCCCCAGTGCTGCACTGGCTGTGTCAGTCTGGACACTCCCCCAGGAATGTACTGGCTGTGTCAGTCTGGACACTCCCCCAGGAATGTACTGGCTGTGTCAGTCTGGACACTCCCCCAGTGCTGCACTGGCTGTGTCAGTCTGGACATTCCCCCAGGAATGTACTGGCTGTGTCAGTCTGGATACTCCCCCAGGAATGTACTGGCTGTGTCAGTCTGGACACTCCCCCAGTGCTGCACTGGCTGTGTCAGTCTGGACACTCCCCCAGGAATGTACTGGCTGTGTCAGTCTGGACACTCCTCCGGTGCTGCACTGGCTGTGTCAGTCTGGACACTCCCCCAGGAATGTACTGGCTGTGTCAGTCTGGACACTCCCCCAGTGCTGCACTGGCTGTGTCAGTCTGGACACTCCTCCGGTGCTGCACTGGCTGTGTCAGTCTGGACACTCCCCCAGGAATGTACTGGCTGTGTCAGTCTGGACACTCCCCCAGTGCTGCACTGGCTGTGTCAGTCTGGACACTCCCCCAGGACTGCACTGGCTGTGTCAGTCTGGACACTCCTCCGGTGCTGCACTGGCTGTGTCAGTCTGGACACTCCCCCAGGACTGCACTGGCTGTGTCAGTCTGGACACTCCCCCAGGACTGCACTGGCTGTGTCAGTCTGGATACTCCCCCAGGAATGTACTGGCTGTGTCAGTCTGGACACTCCCCCAGTGCTGCACTGGCTGTGTCAGTCTGGACACTCCCCCAGGACTGCACTGGCTGTGTCAGTCTGGACACTCCTCCGGTGCTGCACTGGCTGTGTCAGTCTGGACACTCCCCCAGGACTGTACTGGCTGTGTCAGTCTGGACACTCCCCCAGTGCTGTACTGGCTGTGTCAGTCTGGACATTCCCCCAGTGCTGCACTGGCTGTGTCAGTCTGGACACTCCCCCAGTGCTGCACTGGCTGTGTCAGTCTGGACATTCCCCCAGTGCTGCACTGGCTGTGTCAGTCTGGACACTCCTCCGGTGCTGCACTGGCTGTGTCAGTCTGGACACTCCCCCAGTGCTGCACTGGCTGTGTCAGTCTGGACACTCCCCCAGTGCTGCACTGGCTGTGTCAGTCTGGACATTCCCCCAGGACTGCACTGGCTGTGTCAGTCTGGACACTCCCCCAGTGCTGTACTGGCTGTGTCAGTCTGGACATTCCCCCAGTGCTGCACTGGCTGTGTCAGTCTGGACACTCCTCCGGTGCTGCACTGGCTGTGTCAGTCTGGACACTCCCCCCGTGCTGCACTGGCTGTGTCAGTCTGGACACTCCTCCAGTGCTGCACTGGCTGTGTCAGTCTGGACCCTCTCCCAGGAATGTACTGACTGTGTCAGTCTGGACACTCCCCCAGGAATGTACTGGCTGTGTCAGTCTGGACATTCCCCCAGGACTGCACTGGCTGTGTCAGTCTGGACATTCCCCCAGGACTGTACTGGCTGTGTCAGTCTGGACATTCCCCCAGGACTGTACTGGCTGTGTCAGTCTGGACATTCCCCCAGGACTGTACTGGCTGTGTCAGTCTGGACACTCCCCCAGTGCTGTACTGGCTGTGTCAGTCTGGACATTCCCCCAGGAATGTACTGGCTGTGTCAGTCTGGACACTCCCCCAGTGCTGCACTGGCTGTGTCAGTCTGGACACTCCCCCAGGAATGTACTGGCTGTGTCAGTCTGGACACTCCCCCAGGAATGTACTGGCTGTGTCAGTCTGGACACTCCCCCAGTGCTGCACTGGCTGTGTCAGTCTGGACACTCCCCCAGGAATGTACTGGCTGTGTCAGTCTGGACACTCCCCCAGGAATGTACTGGCTGTGTCAGTCTGGACACTCCCCCAGGAATGTACTGGCTGTGTCAGTCTGGACACTGCCCCAGTGCTGCACTGGCTGTGTCAGTCTGTACACTCCCCCAGTGCTGCACTGGCTGTGTCAGTCTGTACACTCCCCCAGTGCTGCACTGGCTGTGTCAGTCTGGACACTCCCCCAGTGCTGCACTGGCTGTGTCAGTCTGGACACTCCCCCAGTGCTGCACTGGCTGTGTCAGTCTGGACACTCCCCCAATGCTGCACTGGCTGTGTCAGTCTGGACACTCCCCCAGGACTGCACTGGCTGTGTCAGTCTGGACACTCCCCTAGGACTGCACTGGCTGTGTCTGTCTGGACACTCCCCCAGGACCGCACTGGCTGTGTCAGTCTGGAAACTCCCCCAGGACCGCACTGGCTGTGTCAGTCTGGAAACTCCCCCAGGACTGCACTGGCTGTGTCAGTCTGGACATTCCCCCGGGACTGCACTGTGCTTCCTAATTTAACTGTATACCTTAAAGAAGTGGAGCCTGATGGAAAAATTAGCAAAACGAAATGCTCCAAGTAACGTTATCAGATTCTATGAAACGCATTTGATCATTGCGCGCTCACGCCTTGTCATTGTACAGCTGCTGGTCTAAGTTCATGGGACTGATTTTTATTTGTAGTTGGAATGACTCCCAGGGGTGTAGAAAATCAGGGCATGCAGGATGCCTATTTTCCTGAGGCATCAGTTGACCAGGATCTGGATGGTGAACATTCCCCTTCGAAGGAGGGTTGCCATCTTTGATTAGACACATTCCTGGAGGCCATGTGACCTCCTGCGTTGCCAACCGCTTTGCCGGCATCATTGTTCACACAACCTATCCTTCTATTCTGTCGCAACAGCGGGCAAAGCAAAGAGTTACTCAATTGGATGATTCTTGAATCTCGCTCTAACAGCCAGTCTCCATAACTAATCGGTGAAAGTGTCCGCAGAATTTACCTGAGGGTTTTCCTCCTGTCCATTGCTCCCAGCGTGTCCTGGCGATTAACCTTCAATTCCTTGACTTCAGCTGGAGAGTGGGCAACCGTACACATTGCGGTCACACTCACTGTCACTGCTCTTTCTCGTTTCAGGGCGTTCCTGGTGTCATTGGTCCCCCAGGCCTGCGAGGAACTGACGGGGCGACCGGCCCACCTGGACCTCTGGGCTCAGCAGGTCCCAGGGGATCTGAAGGAATTCAGGGTCAAAAGGTAATGAATTATTCTTGCTCTGTCTGCCCCGCGTTTGGTTTGCCGGCTGTTTGTCGCTTGCTGTCGGCAATTCATTTCTTGATTCGATCATGGAAAGAATCAAGCAATATTGGGTGACCCCCCCTCCTGTTCTATGAATGAATTAAGGGCGTGTTGGCCAGTTAAAAGATCAAGATCACAGATAAAGCGCTTCACAGATGCTAAAACTTTGAATATATTCAAGAGGTGGCTGGAAAAAGCACTTGGGGCGAATGGGACCAAAGGCTATGGGGAGAAAGCAGGATTAGGCTATTGAGTTGGATGATCAGCCATGATCGTGATAAATGGCGCAACAGGCTCGAAGGGCCAAAAGGCCTCCTCCTGCTCCTATCTTCTATGTATCTATGTATCTACAATGTCTGTAGTTCTCAGTTCTCTGCTAAAGTTATAGCTGATTTAATTTTCTTGCCTTCCCGAAATTTGCTCTGCGTTCCACGGGGGGCGGGATTTACCGACCGACCCCGCCGTGTGTTTTTCAGCGACGGAGGTGACCCGCCAGCGATTCTTTCTGATTGCCCCTTGACTGCACCCCCACCGTCACCGGGACACCCGTGTGCCGTCGGTGGGACCGGAATATCCCGCCAGGTTGAACAGCCGGTAAATTCCGCCCAGGATCTTTTTGGGATACGTGACAGACTTGGAGATCTGAATGGCGCAGTTCTTTAATCACAGCCCAGTCCACCGCTCACTGCAGTACAGATTGCCACTTCATTACCCACCCTCTGGCTTTCAGTATTTCAAACTACCCGAACCCCAGAATCCAGAGGCAGTGGAAAACTATTCATCCGGTGGTTAGTTTAAACCTGACCATCTATGACGGACCGCACCTTCTCGACGTCCTTTTGCGAAATGGTTGCCAACACTCAGTGGTTCTGAGATCCTCTCTGTTGTTTGTTGCTGATGCGATTGGGTTATTGTGGTCCAAAACATGGAGGCCGAATGTTCTAATGCTGTTCCTGTTTGCATTCAAATCTAGGGTGAAAGAGGTCCTCCCGGTGAGAGCGTCCCAGGTCCCAGAGGAATTCCAGGAGTCTCTGGGGAGCGAGGAGATCCAGTAAGTGTCGGAACAATCAGCACATAGCTGAAAGTTCCAGAATATCGGAACGTACTTTACACACCAAACAGCTCAATGCTCACTGTCAAACAACAGAAGTAAAAAAAATGGGAAATTAGCAAAGCAAGAGAGGCAAAGAGTATATTAACACAGAAGATGAAAAATAAAATTGAGGAAGTAGAATCTCTGATTATAATATAAAATCACAATGTAATAGTGACAAGTGAATACTCTCCACCTGTTTGGTTGGATGCAGTTGCAACAAGTCACAAGCTTAACGGAACAAAGAAATCTGTTTCAAATAAAAACAGAAAATGCTGGGTAGACTCAGCTGGTCTGGCAGCATCTGTGGAGAGAGAAACTAGAGTTAAAGTTTTGAGACCGTATGGAGAGTCACGGACTCGAAACGTTAACTTGTGATTCACTCTCCTCAGACGCTGCCCGGCCAGCTGGATTTAGCCAGCATTTTCTGTTTACATTTCAGATTTCCAGCATCCACAGTATTTTGCTTTTATTGAAGTAGTCCTTTTGATTGGCAGCCCATTCACAAGTCTAACCGCCCACTCTCTCCACCACTGGCTGCTGTAGATACTGTCCACAGGTTGCAACACAAGAACCCGAGGAGGTTTCTCCCGCAGCACCTCCCAAACCTGTACCCCAAGCGCACATGCTGGGCGGGATAACTCCGGCTTCCCAGCCGCGTATTTCTTGATGGTGGGAGGCGGCGCGCCTTTCGCAGGCCGCGAGATTCTTTGCCCTCGCCGCTGTCAATGGAAATTCCCATTGAAGCGGGGAACCCGCAGGCGGGGGTTGGGGGGGGATGGGGGGGGGTGGAGTGCATCACTTGCGGGACCAGAGAATCCCGCTGCTAGTGAACGGCTGGAGAATTCCGGCCACCGTCCTTGTTCTTTTCGGTGATGGGGTACCGCCCAGATTTGACAGGCTTTGATTTTTAGTCATTTACAGGATGTGAGCATCGCTGGCTGGGCCAAAATGTGTTGCCCATCCCTAATTGCCCTTCTGAAGGCCGTTGGTAAGACGCTGCCTTCTCTTGAACGGCCGCAGTCCATGTAGCGTAGGTACACCCAGTGTGCTGTTGGGAATGTAGTCCCACGATTTTGACCCAGTGACAGTGAAGGAATGGCGATATGCTCCCAAGTAAGGACGGGGAACTTGGAGGGGAACTTGCAGATGTTGGTGTTCCCATGCAAGAGCCAGCAAAGGGGACAATGGGCTGATAGGCCTCCTTTTGTGATGTAAGGTGCTGCAACATTTCCTAATGACCACATCTTGATTATAAATCCCACCCAAATTTAGGATATGTTCTGTAGAAACTTTGTTTTTTTGATTAAGTTTCCTTGGCGTTGCTTTCATTGAGCAGGTAACGCGTTCGATGTTTTAGCCTCACTGGCTGACCTTGGCTTTTACTGGCAGTATAACCTTTTTTTTTTGTTTTCTGCGGTTAAGGGTGAGATGGGTCTCGATGGTCCAAAAGGAGATCACGGAAATCCAGGAATGACGGTAGGTAATTTGTTTTTTTGGTTGGGGTTATGATTTTATTAGACAATATCCTAAAACACTCAGATTGCTTTGACATACTGCAGTAAGTCTCTAAGACCATAAGACATAGGAGCAGAATTAAGCCACTCAGCCCATCGATTCTACTCCGCCATTCAATCATGGCTGATATTTCTCTCATCCCCATTCTCCTGCCTTCTCCCCATAACCCCTGATCCCTTGTTAATCAAGAACCTATCTATCTCTGTCTTAAAGACACCCAGTGATTTGGCCTCCACAGCCTTCTGCGGCAAAGAGTTCCACAGATTCACCACCCTCTGGCTGAAGAAATTCCTCCTCATCTCTATTTTAAAGGATCGTCCCTTTAATCTGAGATTGTGTCCTCTGGTTCTAGTTTTTCCTACTGGCGGAAACATTCCCTCCACGCCCACTCTCTCCCGGCCTCGCAGTATCCTGTAAGTTTCAATACACCCCCAGTCATCCTTCGAAACTCCCAACGAGTACAGACCCAGAGTCCTCAACCGCTCCTCGTACGGCAAGCTCTTCATCAGGGATGATTCGATGTCCTGCAGGCTTTCTAATTAGTGGTGCAAGTTTCTTGTTCAGATTTAGTCAAACTATTCTTGATGGTATCCAGGTGTGAATGGCAGGTTAGCTGCCATCCGAGCACGTGTTCTGGGATTAAAAGAGAGGGTTTTTAAAATCAAATCAAACCGGCAAACAAACATGAATCGGAACTGAGAGGGGGCAGAGGTTAAACGGTCTTGGGCTGAAGTGAATTGCGTCAAAGAGCTAATTCCAGAATGACACATAACTTCAAAGCGCCCAGGAATACTGCAGGACGGGGCCAGTCAGCCTGAGAGCAGGGAGGCTCTTTGCAATAATCGGTCTGATTAGCGGATGACTGCAGACTTCGGATGTGCGCCGTCCCGAGGGAGGGTCAGCCTGTGATAGTCCAGCAAACAGCAACATTAATTCTGTCCCCTTCACTCCCTGTTCTTGCTGACAGGAGGATCAAATCCGTGCCTACGTGCGGCAGGAGATGAGCGAGCACTGCGGTGAGTGCCTAGCTTTTCAATTGAAGTGAGAACGCCAGAGCTGAGAGGCTGACCTAAATGTTGCAGCATCCACTTAAGGAGTCTGGTGGGCATGTTAAGAAGACCGAATCCTGTCATATTACCCTGCAGTAAATTTAACCAGTGCGTGTTTGTTATGTGCATCAAAGTATAAAAACGTATCCTTGCCTAACCAGAACATCTAATAATGGCAATAGCGTACACTCCTCCTCTCATCCCTCATGGGATATATGTTCGAATGTAGAGAAATCGAGCTGGTACCCAATGCAGCAGAACAGAGCCAAGACCGAACATCAGTCAAGATTAGATGACAACTGTTCCATTTAAGGGGAGACTGGATACGTGCGTGTGGATGAAGGGAATAGATGGGTGAGCTGGTTGGGTGAGATGCCACACAGTTGCTTGGGTGGAACATTAACACCAGCAGCAATCAGCAGGACCAAATCACTGTATCCTCCGCTATCGACACCCTAGAGGGTTACCATTGACCAAAAACTGAACTGGGCTAGCCATATTAATACTGTGGCTACAAGAGCAGGTCAAAGGCTGGGAATCCTACAGTGAGTAACTCACCAGCTGACCCCCCCACCCCGCTAAAGCCTGTTCGCCACCTGCAAGGCACGTGTCAGGAGTGTGATGGAATACTCCCCACTTGCCTGGATGAGTGCAGCTCCAACAACACTCAAGAAACCCGACACTATCCAGGACAAAGCAGCCCCGCTTGATTGGCACCCCATCCACAAATATCCAGTCCCTCCACCACCAATGCACAGTGGCAGCCACGTGTACCATCTACAAGATGCACTGCAGGAACTCACCAAGGCTCCTTAGGGAACACCTTCCAAACCCACGACCTCTACCATCTAGAAGGGCAAGGGCAGCAGATACCCGGGAACGCCACCACCTGGAGATGCCCCTCCAAGTCAGTCACCACCCTGACTTGGAAACATATCACCGTTCCTTCACTGTCGCTGGGTCAAAATCCTGGAACTTCCTCCCTGACAGCACTGTGGATGTACCTACATCATATGGACAGCAGCGTTTTAAGAAGGCAGCTCACCACCGCCTTCTCGAGGGCAATCAGGGATGGGCAATAACAGGTGGGCCTCGCCAGCATAACTCATGCCCCCCCCCCCCCCCCCCACTGACAAGTAGGGACATCCACACCACCACCCCAACCGTGGGAATTGCTGGGTCACCCCGCCTGGATCGGCCCCCTCCACCGACCCACCAGGCCGCCCCACCAGAGACTCCCACCAGATACCCCCATCAAAGACCGACACACCAGACACCCCACCAGAAGCGAGCACAGTGGGGCATGTGGGACCCTGGCTGGTAGGGGTTGGGGAGGGGAGGGTGAGCCTACACCACTGATCTCCTCCTTCCCTCCACCCGGGCTGGAGGTTATTCATACGCTTGCACGGCGGGTGATGACACATTCAGGTTTGACCGTGGAACCTCCCGCGGTCGAATAGATCGCTGATGCACTACTGTCACCTGGGCAAGGTAGCAGAAGGATTTTGTCCTTGCCTTGGGGGCTGTCGCCTAGCAACGAATTTGCACCTTCAGGAGAAATGGGGGTGGGAATGGGAGGCAGAGCAAATGGATGCGAAGGAATCTGAATTGTCATCTGAAAATAAGCGTATCTCAGTTCACAGACATGGATAGCATTGTGTTTTGTTTCTTATGCTAATTTCAGCCAAAAGGAAAGTCCTCTGAGTTAACATTTGCTAATTATTTCTCTCATTCTCTCCCCCCACCCCTCCCTGACACCCTAGCCTGCGGAGGTGAGTTACAGCAGCCATTATTCTTCCTCTTTTGGCCCTTTTCGTGTGGCCAGGCGACAATAACAACTTACATTTATATATCGCACCTTTAACGTAGCAAAATCAAGGATGCAAGAGGCCAGGATTGGTGGAGCACAGATATCTTGGAGCGTTGTGGGTTTGGAGGAGATTACAGAGATGGGGAGAGGGCTGAGGCCACGGAGGGATTTGTAAACCAGGGTGAGAATTTTAAAACCAAGGGCATCGCTTGACCGGGAGACAGTGTAGGTCAGTGAGCACGGGGGCGATAGGTGAATGGGGTTGCATGCGAGTTAAGATACGGGCAGCAGAGCTTTGGATGACCTCGAGTATGCGGGGGTTAGAATTTGGGAGACAGCTCGGAGCGTGTTGGAATAGTCACGCATAGAGGTAACAAAGGCGAGAATGAGGGTTTCCGAGCTGAAATTGGAGTGTATCATAGAATTTACAGTGCAGAAGGAGGGCATTCGGCCCATCGAGTCTGCACCAGCTCCTGGAAAGAGCACCCCACCCAAGGTCAACACCTCCACACCCTATCCCCATAACCCAGTAACCCCAGCCAACACTAAGGGCAATTTTGGACACTAAGGGCAATTTATCATGGCCAATCCACCTAACCTGCACATCTTTGGATTGTGGGAGGAAACCGGGGCACCCGGAGGAAACCCACGCAGACACGGGGAGGATGTGCAGACTCCACACAGACAGTGACCCAAGCCGGAATCGAACCTGGGACCCTGGAGCTATGAAGCAATTGCGCTATCCACAATGCTACTGTGCTGCCCATTGTAGTTGGGGCTGTGTTACGAAGGTGGAAATAGGCAGTTTTATTGATGGCCATGAGGTTGGAACAGAGGGACGCATGTGGTAACTCAGTGCGATGTTGGCCAAATGAGGCCAAAGGGGATCTGGTCAAAGGTGCGGGGGCGGGCAGGGGAGGACAGCTATTCTGAAATCTCCATCCTAAAAACTGGCTGGGGAGAGCGTGAACTCAAAATAATGAAGAAAAGTCAAGGAGAGCGGTAAGAAACCTTATTTTGTCATCCCAATCTGCGCACTGCTACCCGTGATGGGGGTCCGAAATGCTGAAACCTACAGCCTTGTCCTTGAACCTGCTCAGGGCGGTGATAAATCAACATGAGCCGAAGAATAAAGGTGGGATTCCAATTGGATCACGTCTTGCGGGGGCGGAGGGGGGGGCTGGTGAATCAGTCTAGCGCCATGTGTAATGCCAAAGCAGGAAGGCCGAGGTTCAACCTCTGGAACGTGTCGGGTTCTCTATGTCTTCATCTCTGCGCCAAGGAGTAGATAAAACAACCTCTTTGTTCTCAGTCAGTGAAGCAGTGACTGTTCCAACCATTGTCCTGAGTGGGCCTAGTTAAATAAAGGGGCAGGGAGTCACCCAGGCAGGCCCCTCGTCGCCCTCTGCTGTAATGCCTGGATGTTGGTTGTGGACAGCATTGATTGATTCAGTCCCAATTCCCTCCTCAGTCCCAATATTCTGTTGACTCAGCGGAGGTTTTGATTTCTCTTGCCCCGCAGGGTTTAACAGGCCAATGTAAAATTCCTCATCATGTAACTCCACTGCAAACCCATTACTGTGTGACCAACAGTGTTACAACAGGGCGGTGTCAAAGCAAACTAAAACCCCTGGTGTCTACGCAGCTCACAAACTTAGAATAATCATATGGGTGAGATTGCAGAGGTATCCATGAAATCGTATCAAACTCTTGAGAAGGAAACAACAGGAGACAATTGGAACTAAGACCCTCAGAAATAGGAGCAGGAGTCAGTTTTACGTCCCTCTCAAGCCTCCGCTGCCATTCACCAAGATCATTGCTCAATTTCTACCTCAACTCCACTTTCGCAGATCTCTTGATTCCCTGAGCACCCAAAGATCTCTCGATCTCGGCCTTGAACATACTCAATGACTGAGCCCTGTGGGGTAGGGGCCTCCAGAAATTCACAACCCACTGATTGGTAGACGTTCTACCTCATCTCAGCCCACAAAGGCCGACCCATTTACCCAAGACTGTGCTCTGGACTCTTCAGCCCAAGGAACAAAAATAAAACACTCTCTTGTCTTTCCAGCCGGGGAGCGCAGACATTTATTCAGAAATAGATCAGAACATTGGGATAATTGGACTGTCTGATCCTGCGGCACAACTAATCTGCTTTGCATTGAACAGCACTTGTCTTCCACATCAAATGTCATTTTATTTGTGTCCCATCACCTTTATCGGCTGTCGTCAGTTCGGGTGCATCAGTTTGGGTGCACAAACGCAGTCCCGGAGTTTGGTTTGCCTGACCCGCTGGGATTCTGATTCGAGATTTGGTCAGCTTGGAAGGAAGGGGTCTCAGTCGGGTACAGGGCAATGTCAACCTGTGTGACCCAAACCCTGAACCAGGGTTAAGGAAGCTTAAGACTGGTAATTAATCTCCCTTGAGAGTGAAATTGAGGCAGTGCTCCAAAACAAAACGTTAAGTCAACCTCAGAATGACTGTGCGGAAAAGCCTCTCTGGGTCAGAATCCTGGAACTCCCTCCCTAACAGCACTGTGGGTGTACCTACAGCACGTGGACTTCAGCGGCTCAAGAAAGCGGCTCACCACCACCTTCTCAAGGGCAATTAGGGATGGGCAATAAATGTGGCCTAGCCAGAGATGCCCACATCCCGTGAAAGATAAGAAAACCCTTCATTGGCTCTGCCACAACTTACATCATCAGAAAATACAGAGTGGGAAAAGGCCATTCAGTCCATCAGGAGTACACCATCGCGAGCCCAAGTCTGATTACTCCTCCCTCCCACACATCTCTTGATCACCTAGCATAGAGAACATTGATGCAGTCCCCTTTACCTCAATAAAAGTTGTGTTCTGATGTATCTCCATATCATTAGTATCCCTTTCCAACCATATCAATCAAGTTTTGAAGGTGGCAATTGATCTTCATAGGGCATTTTGAGATTTTGTTCCACTTATCGGCTACGAGGGAGTTTTTCTCAAGGTTTGTGAATCTGGTGCACCAGTTGTATAAATATCTCAACACATGCATGGGTTAATGACCTGGAGCATGGTGTGGCCCCGTTAAGACTTGAGGGGTATTAAAGTCATATCTATTTGTGGTTTGTGTAATGTGTATCCATGGTAATGTATTGTTTACCCATTGTTTAATGTGTCTTCACTTTATATTTCAATAGTAAGTGTCGTAACCCTGAAAATGTTCATCTGTCTTTTGAGATGCATCAACTTTGGGTTGAGAACAAGTGCTGAATAAATTTCGCACATACGCTGCACCCAAAATATTTATCGGATTGCTTTCGTCAATGATCCTTATACTTCAACATGTTATAAACCCCTTAACTTCATTAGCCAGTTGGAAATTGCCAAAGGTGTTCATGATCATAGGAACATAGCGACAAGAGGAGGGCATCCAGCCCCTTAACCTGTTCTGCCATTCAATGAGATCAAGGCTGATCCATATCGTAACTTGCTCCACCTGCCTTTAATCCTCTAGTCTAGTAAAAAATGGTCAATGTCAGATTTATAATTATTGATTGATTTATCTGTTGTTTTATGTTGGAGAGAGTTCCACAATTCTGCCACCTCTCAAATGAAAAGGATTCTCCTAGCTTCTCTCAATGTGCAGGCTCTGATTTTAAGGTCCTTCCCCCTTGTCTGCAGAGTATCATTCAGTCCCTCATTGGATTTACTCTCTCAAGTCTCTGGAGTGGGACTTGAACCCATGGCCTTCTGCCTCTGAGTCAAGAGTGCGGCTTCCAACCACTGGTTAGGCCCAAACCAGCGATCCAGGAATTTATGATCTCTCAAACCTTTATCAGACCCCCACACATGCAAGAAATACAAAGCTTTTTAGAGCTACAGGCAACATCTGTTGGTTTTTTCTGATGAATTTTGGCCAACAATTCCACTCGCACTTGTGTCTATCCAAAGTCTGATCTGATTATGAACATTTAGTAAATGGTAAGACCACGTTATCTGGTGTATGAGTCGCAGTGGTTAAATTGTGCTCCAATAGTTGATTGAACACCTTGACTTCACCAATAGGGTGGGGGCGAGGGCCGAGATGGGGTGCTTTTTCGGTGAGGTGGATTGGCTATGCTAAATTGCCCCTTAATGTCCAAAAGTTTGGGTCCGGTTTTTGGGTTAGGGATACGGTAGAGGCGTGGGCTTAATTCGGGTGCTCTTTCCAAGGGCCAGTGCAGACTTGATGGGCCGAATGGCTTTCTTCTGCACTCTAGGGATTCTATGATGATAAACTCAGCTAATTGTCTGGCTTCTCTTAGCTACTTTTCAGAATTCTAATTGCACTCTCTTTTCTGACCTGCTTCAGACACTAATTTTAAAATACTTCAGCGTAAACCATCCCCCACACTGGTTGTTGACTAACTCCACATTGTTGACAATCTTCCTGTGGCTGTACCTGGATGCTATGTTGCATCGTACTTTCTGGGCTCTGGGATCAAATCTGCTTGCTGTGTTCTCCAGATCAACTGTTCAACAGGTTCAACAACTGATTGGCACTTGTGGTATCAACTGACCCATTTGGGTCGATTGAAGAGTTGGACATTAGACACATGAAAGTTTCAACAGAAGCTGAGTTTAAAATAAATGTCCTGCGGCTCAGACACCTGATGGTATGGTCAGTGTGGGTGCTTTTAGTGAATTGATTCTCTCTTATTCACAGTATTTGATGGATTTTAAGTACATTTACTTTAAGAGGTTGCTCCGATAAGGACCACACCACACTTTTGTGCATCGCTGATTGCCTTTCCTTGATTGATCAATAACTGACTAAACCCATGTGAGGAACACTACTTCAGACAGAACGACCTTTTGAACTTCCTCAACAACTTCATCAACAACTACTTGCACTTATATAGCACCTTTCATGTTGTAAAATGTTCCAAGGTGGTTCACAGGAGTGAAGAACACAATTTGATAGCAAGCCACATAAGGATGTGTCAGGACAGGTTAGGAAAGCTTTATTCATTCCGTGGATGTGGGCCCCACTGGCTGGGCCAGCATTTGCTACCCATCTATGAGTCAAGAGTCAACCATATGTAGGTCAGACCAGTTAAGGATGGCAGATTTCCTTCTCTAAAGGGACATTACAGCAATCAACATTGCGCAACCGCCTGTGCCTACCCGAGCCCCGTACCCTGCACATCCTGGCCCTCCCCCGCTTCCTCCTCGTTGGACAAGGCACGCCGTTCATCCTCCTCCTCCAGCACGTCACCTCTCTGCGGCACGATGTTGTGGAGGGCGCGGTAGGTCACCACTATGTGGGAGACTCTCCTAGCACCACACTGGAGCGCCCCTCCAGAGCAGTCCAGACACCTGAACCGCACCTTCAGTATGCCGAAGCACCGCTCAATCTGGTTGCCGCATGGCATTGTTGTAGCGGGTCTTGGCATCGGCCTGTGGCACTCATCTGACACCTGGCGCCTCGAGTGGGCGTTCCCCTTGAGTGTGCTGCGTCATGCCCTGCCAGGGGGTGGCACCCGGTTGTGGAAGGAGAGGTTGGTGGTGTGGGGGGGGGGGTGGCGGCACCCATATGGCCGATGTCACTGTGCGCAACCACTGGCCACGGTGGACAGTCAATGGGGTGTGCAGCAAGATGGCTGCCTTGTAGGCTACAGCAATGGCGGTCTGTGCCTGGACACCCCATTCCCAGAGGGTCACCCCTAACTCACGGCTCACCCCCTGGTCACCCTCCCGCTACTCCCCCCATCCTCCCCGGCCCTGGCAGACGCCCTCCCCCCCCCCCCTCCAGCCAGCCATGCCAGCGGCAGGATCACCAGCCTAAGGTCGCGCCTCTGGTAACATCTCTGCGAGGGAGGCAGAAAACTGGAAATTATAGGCCAGTCAACCTGATGTCTGTCGTGGGAAAGATGTTAGAAATGATCATGAAGGGAGGCTATAGCTGAGCTCCTAAACAAGCTCGGTGTAATTGGGAAGAGTCATTCTGCTTTCCTGAAAGGAAAATAATATTGAACCAATTTATTAGAGTTCTTTGAAGGAGTAACATGTACTGTAGATAAAGGGGAGCCTATAGATGTACTGTATTTGGATTTCCAGGAAACCTTTGATAACATGACACATCAAAGGTTATTGAAAAAAATAGAAGTTTATGGTGTAGGGGGTAACACATTACAGATGACACAAATATAGGTAGGAAAGTATGTTGTGAAGAGCGAATGCAGAATGCCGAGGTGCGGAGGGATCTAGGTGTTACAGTGCATGAGTCACAACAAGTTGGTATGCATGTGCAGCATGTGATCAAGAAGGCGAATGGAATGCTATCCTTTATTATGAAAGAACTGAACATAAAAGTAGGGATGTTTTACAGTTATACAGGGCATTGGTGAGACCACATTTCGAATACTGTGTGCAATTTTGGCCTCCTTATTTAAGGAAGGATGTAATTGCTTTGGAAGTGGTTCAGAGGAGGTTTACTAGATTGATACCTGGAATGAGCGGGTTGTCTAATGAGGATAGGTTGGACAGACTGGGCTTATTTCCATTGGAGTTCAGAAGAGTGAGGGCTGACTTGATTGAACGGTATTGACAAGGGAAAGGATGCCTCCCCTTGTGGGTGAGACCAGAACTGGGGGACACTTTTTAAATTAAAGGTGGCCCTTATAGGACAGAGATGAGGAGAAATCTTTTCTCTGAGGTCTGTGTGACTTTGGAACTCTTCCTCAGGAGGTGGTGGAGACGGAATCACTTGAACATTTTTAAGGGGGAGGTAGATAGATTCTGATGCCCCCAAACACTGAAGTATGACAGCCATGAACTAGAAGCTGAATCTCCGTATGTATGTTGATCAATTGATAGATAGACCCGGAGACATGTATCATAAGTAGCTCAGTACATACACAGATAGATTGATTGATCTCCCCACTATCTTACTGGTTTTTTTCTTTAAAACCCAAGGCCTTTAATGACATTCCCTGGGCCCAAACCTCCAGCACAAACTGAAGCCTCCATTTTATGTATCTCTGTCTCACCTGGAGCCATTGGCTTGTATAGTTTGGTCTTAACTTCCATCAAATACTGGTCCCACCTTTGGCCGCTGTGTGTTAATTATTGTTGTCTTGTCCGTGCTGTCCTTGTCCCTTGCTTCATCTAGGTCTCTCGTCACACTCACCATCTTATTCCCGTCAAATCCCTGTTTTAAAGATCTCGCATGAGGAAGACTATGATGGTGCAAATGGTGAGTCTGTGTCACTTTGTCTTCCATGTCTTGTCTCCGAAGCAGTATGTCTTCAATTGGTATTTTCGTTGAGGATTCTTACAAAATGATTACAAAGAATCACATAGACTTTGCGACACAGAAACAGGCCATTCGGCCCAGCTGATCTGTGCCAGTGCTTAAACGATTCACCAGCCTCTTTCCACCTTTCTTCATCTAACCCAGTCAGTATTGTTGATGGCATGTTAATTATATTGTTAAGATATGCAGGTGAAGGGCATTGTTCAATTAAGAACTTAAGAGTACTTATAAAGAGAGACTGCTGGAAGACCGGGTTTGGTAGCTCAGATGAAGACATATGTAACACTAAATTTTCTGAAGAAACCTATTATCAATAACACTATATTAGTGTCACCACCTAATTTGGGATTGCAATAACAAATATATTCTTCTGTTGATTTCTATATGTAGCTTTCCCTGTAAGCCATTAAAGAATACAAAATTCAGATACATGGACATAGCTTTCCCTCCATCATTAAGAATCCAGCTCTTGCATTGGAGAGCCACAGGCCGATATTTGGAAACATGTTAAATGTTTCTCCCCTGTGAGATAAGTCTGACCTTTTGACTCTGATTGACCCTCTGGTTTCGAGGACCTTGCTGCGGTCCCAGTCAGAATCCCAGAGAGTTTCCCTCAAGGCTGTGTTCAGGACCCAGAAACAGTCCCGCTCATGTTTCCTATCCTCAAGCCACCTTTACAAAAAAGCGGAAGAGTTCAGATTCTATGTGATTTCATTGCAGCAGCTTATTTGCCAGATTCACCTCAACGTTTTCAACCTTGTTGGTGTAAACTTGGGTTGGAATAGAAATGTGCACTTGAACACCCAGCTTAACCTCTACCCATGTTGTAACCTGACAGAGGGGGATTTGACAAGGACAAGTTACGTGGTCTTGTGAAACAGAACACTATTTGTAATTTCTATCCAATTGTGTCATGGAATTCCAACTTGAATTTGTGTGTGAGACAGTCTCCCCGGTCGCCAGACGCCAACTTCCACTGGGGGGAAAGTGGCATCATTGTTTCGAATTTTCCGTTAGTGGTGAGCTGATGATAAACTTGAATCCAGAGTTTTTAATTCCCTGACCAGAGAGAGACTGAGAATCGGCAGTAATACCCAGGTCCACGTTGCCCCAAAGGAGGTGCTGCTGTCAAACTCCTACCCACTCTATAGCACCACCCCAAACCACATCCTTGGAAAAATTGTTTAGCGTTAACTAACTTGTGATTGTGTTTCGGGTTTCTTGCTATGTTGGCCTGTAATGTCCTCGGAGCGTCTCCCATTCCGTCATCGTAACTTCTCCAAGACTCGCGCTGCAAATCCCTTTCAAGCTGACTGACCCCAAAGTTACGGTGGAGGAACGGGAGCAGTTCTGTGCGCGCATCAGTCACAATCTTTGCTTCTACCTGTTACTTTTCTAATCTTCATAGATAAATGGAAAATAATCAATTCCCCTTCCCTTTAAATGACAGTGACTTGTATTACTATAACATATTTGATATAATAAACCTTCCGAAGGCACTAAGGTGGATTGGCCATGCTACATTGCCCCTTAGTATCCAAAGATGTGCAGGTTAGATGGACTGGCCATGATCCATGCATGAGGCTATGGGGATAGGTAGGGTGCTCTTTCAGAGGGTAGGTTCAAACTCAATGGGCCGAATGGCCTCCTGCACTGTAGGGATTCTATGGATTCTACAGAATTCCACTTACCTCTCTCCCACCTGATTAAATGCCCCACTGCTCCCAAACCTGCCAGAAAGGGGGGCATTAAATTCCGCCCTCCAACTATTCAGCCAGTATCAATACTAATGATTTGACTTGCAGAGCGAGTGGTCTTCAGTCCACCCTCTACTTAAATGTAAATTAGTCTTCTCTTCCATTCTTAATGATGTTGGCCTGTCGTTTCATGGCCACCATATTAGGGTCTGACCTGCCGCCTTTGTCAGTGTCGCAGAATAAGTTTCAAGTAAACTTTCTTCTTTGTTGCTTTTGACGATTCTGAAGGGAAGGAACTGAGAGTGGTGGTAAATGGCAATGACCCGGACTACGAGCATTTCTATACCGTGGAGAGCTACAACGAACCAACAGAAGATTACGGTCTGGACCAGTTCCAAAGTTCAGAGATGATGCGTAAGTGTTCCTCACCATACCACTACTTAACTCTTGGTTTCTTCATCAGTGTTTAGAGAAGATACGGTCACATCAGTCTGCTAGATTGAATAGATTGGGCCCCTATATTCTCTGGAGTTTCGAAAAAATGAGAGTTCATGTCATTGAAACGTTGAAAATTCTTTGAAAGCTTGGTACAGTGGATGCTGTCTTCTTGGCTAGAAAGTCTAGAAGTGGAGGTCATATAGTCTCAGGATAAAGGGACTGAGATTGCAGGGGCTGGTTTAGCACACTGGGCTAAATCGCTGGCTTTTAAAGCAGACCAGGCCAGCAGCACGGTTCAATTCCCGTACCAGCCTCCCTGAACAGGTGCCGGAATGTGGCGACGAGGGGCCTTTCACAGTAACTTCATTGAAGCCTACTTGTGACAATAAGCAATTTTCATTTCATTAGGAGAACTTTCTTCCCTCAGAGGGTTGTGAATCTTTAGAACTTCAGTCGATGTTCAGTTGATGAATGCATTCCAAACGGAGATCGAAAGATTACTGGCACTGAGGGACTTGGGAGATTCGGGCTCAGACAGAAAGGGTGGAGTCAATGGGGAAGATAATCCAGGTTTAGAGGGGTTGTATATCCTACTCCTAATTTGATGTTGGCATTCTTATATTGAATACAATATTAACTAATACACGGGTATTTCTAATACACACTACTTTGAAACCGGTAGCATAGTGGTTAGCACAGTTGCTTCACAGCTCCAGGGTCCTTGGTTCGATTCCCGGCTTCGGTCACTGTCTGTGCGGAGTCTGCACATCCTCCCCGTGTCTGCGTGGGTTTCCCCCGGGTGCTCCGGTTTCCTCCCGCAGTCCAAAGATGTGCGGGTTAGGTGGATTGGACATGCTAAATTGCCCTTGGTGTCCAAAAAGGTTAAGTGGGTTTACTGGGTTACGGGGATAGGGGTGGAGGTGTGGGCTTGGGTCGGGTGCTGTTTCCAAGGGCCGGTGCAGACTCGATGGGCCGAATGGCCTCCTTCAGCACCGTAAATTCTATGATTTACGCATTGACTAAATTTCTTTACCAATTTCGGTGGTATATGTTCTTCAATCAGCAGATTAACATAGACACAATTGGTCCCTGTGTTGAACTATCAGTTTCTCTTTATTATGTCAGGGTTATTTTTACTTTGGTTTGTGATCTTAGAATATCTGAGTAAGGTCAGGCCTCACTTTGATTTTGATGGTAAACTTCCCCAGATAGGGTGAAGCAATTCCAGGTTAGAACACAGATGGCCAGGGAAGTGAAGAAACAGGCCTAAATCCTGAAACTTACCTTGGAAGGCGTTTCATGGACCTCGGCATTTCCGACAGTACACATCTGGAATTCTCTGGCCCAATAGGCTGAAGGTGCCAGGGGAAGAGTTAAAAGCAAGGATTAAGTTCAAAAATATCCGATCACAATTCAGTGAGTGGTTCGGATCCAGAACGCGGAGCCTGAATGGGTGGCCGAGACTCGATTGAATCAGTGGCCTTCAAAGGGGAATCGGATGAGCGTCTGGAGGGAAAGGATTTGCAAGGCCATGGGGAGATGGTGGCAGAGTGGAATCAGCTGAGTTGCTCTTGCAGAGAACCAGCACAGACAGGACGGGATGAATGGCCTCTCCCTGTGCTGTAACCATTCTGTGATTCAATAACCACTGCTCCCATTCTCTTGGTCGGCAGCTGCGAGCAATGATTCTCCAGCGACTCCCTTTGATCCCCATTGCCGATCCACTTTCACCTTGCGCCACTAACCTGTTTGTCATGAAATCACTCCTGCCCTCCCTCCATTCTCAGACCTTCCCTTGCGTTCGTTCCTCCCGTTCCCTCTCCCTGCCTCTGTGTTTGCTTAAATGCTGTTAAATGTCTGACATCTTCCAGTTCTGATGCATGATCATCGCCCTGATACATTAACTCAGTTTCCCTCTCCACAGAAACTGGCTGACCCATCATTTTCTGACTCCATTTCAGATTTCCAGCAGCCACAGCATTTTGCATTTGTGTCTGAGACTGATAGATGTCATGTTTTTATTTGTTCACGGGATATGAGCATCGCTGACAAAGTCAGCATTTATTGCATGTCCTTAATTGCCTTTGAGAAGTTAGTGATTGGTGAGGGTATCGAGGGATATGTCGAAGAGGTGGGTAAATGGAGTGGAGATAAAGATTGCCCATGATCTAACCGAATGACAAAGCTGAATGATCTACTCCTGTTCCAATAGAAATGATACACCACAGAGGGGACCATTCGGCCCACCTTGTCCGTGTCGTCCCAAAGACACCCAGATGCCCTTTCTATTCCTATCTCCCTGCACATGATCCATAGCCCTGAAGTTTACAGCACTTAAGGTGCAGATCCAGTTACTTTGTAAAACAGTTTAGCATCTCTGCCTCCACCACCAACTCAGGCAGCGAATTTCAGACACCCACCACCCTCTGCGTAAAAAGAGATTTACCAGGATGTTGCCTCGGCTGGGGAGTTTCAGCTATGAAGAGAGAGTGGATAGACTTGGGCTATTTTCCTTGGATCAGAAGAGACTGAGGGGGGACATGGTTGAGATGTATAAAATTATGAGGAGCATAGATAGAGCAGACGAGAAGAAAATTTTCCTCTTGGTGGAGGGATCAATGACCAGAAGGCATAGGTTTAAGATAAGGGGGTGGGAGTTTTAGAGAGGATATGAGGGAAAACCTTTTTACCCAGAGGGTGGTGGGAGTGTGGAACTCACTGTCTGAAAGGATGGTGGAGGCAGAGACCCTCATAACATTTAAGAACAGTTCAGATGTGCACTTGCGTCACAAGGTATACAAGGCTATGGGCTAAAAGGCAGGAAAATGGGATTAGAATAGTTAGGTGGTTGTTTGACCGATACAGATGCGATCGTTAAAAGGGACATTTCTCTGCTGTATGACTCTATGCCCTAGTTTCTTCCCACAGTACAAAGATGTGCAGGTTAGGTGGGTTGGCCGTACTAAATTGCCCCTTAGTGTCCAAAGGTTAGGTGGGGTTACGGAGATAGGGCGGGGAGTGGGCCGAGGTAGAGTGCCTTTTCGGAGGATTGGTGCAGACTCGATGGGCCGAATGGCCTCCTTCTGCACTGTAGGGATTCTATGATTCAAAAAAAATAGGCACACCTTCAAACCTGTGCCCTCTAACCAGAGTTGACAACTCTGGTTGAATGTATTCCAAGAGTTGTCTTCACATCCACCACCCCCCCCCCCCCCTCCATCCACCGCTCCCACACATTCACACACATACCAATTCAGCATTGGTCGCCCAACATTTCCATCCACAGTGTCCCGCCTTGCCTTGCCAATTTCTTGACTGTGAGTCAAAATATCTTGACCACCCCCTTGATTTTTTTGAGATACACAAAAGCATGAGGGACAATAGTCCCCTGGTGCTTTCTCTATGCCAATGCTTTAAACAATAAGAGTCAACTTGCTAACTAATCAGCACCCTTTTCTCATGCAGTGTAAATTGTTGTCCCCTTTAAAATTTGACATTCTTGTATCTGTCCTGATGAGTGCAAGATCAAAAACTTCGACAGCACATCTCTTTTTTCGGCAATGCAATTTTTTTTGATGCTCCCATAATTTTCTCCAGAGTATTTGCTTGTCGTAGTTCTCCGGAGATTAACTTCCAGTTCCTGGCGACTCTAAATCAATTCCATATGGAACTTGTATCAAAACACACTTCGGAACAGGAGTAGGTCATTTGGCCCCTCAAGCCTATTGTGCCATTGAATGAAATCATGGAACCTGGAGTGTTCTGCAAAGTTTTGCTGCGGCATTCTCCGTCGATGGGATCCTCCGTTTCTCCGGCAGCGCACCCAGGCCCGCCGGTTTCCCAACGGCGTGGGGGTGGCCACAATGGGAAACCCCATTGGCCGGCTGCGGGAACGAAGAATCCCGTTGCCGCCATGGCGCACCGTGCCGGAAAACAGGGATGGCGGGATGGAGAATCCCGCCCATCATCTCCACTATCGAGGCATCTAAAAAAAAGTGGGGGATAAACAAACATTTGACAGGATGACTCCGGAACTGGGCAGGAAAGACTGAACAGAATGCGGACTCTTTCTCTGTAGAAGGGAAGGCAAAGGGGTGAGCCGCAAGAAGCCTTTAAGATCATGATAGGAATTAACAGGATAGACACGCAGAAGATGTTTCCAGTTGTCCATAACCGGAAGCCATAAATCTCAAATAGTCACTGTTTTGTGGGAAACCTCGTCACTGAAACACAGCTAAGGATACGGAACAGGTCGTCATTGGGAGTGGTTGAGACAATATGCATTTAAGGGTCAGCTGGATAAGCACATGTGGCACCAGGAGGATAAGCTGATGAAATTAGGTTAAGCAGGATGGAAAACCCATCTGCAGTATAAAGGCCAGCATGGACCAGTTGGGCTCAGTGGCCTTTTTCCGTGCTGTAGACTGGTTGTACCTACTCCATTGGTGCCACTCAGAGATGCACCTTCACTTCAACTAAAGGGACCACTGACTTGGGTTTGCCTTCCACCGACAGGCGACAAAGTAGACACCACAGCTGCACCTCAACAGGAGAGATATAGAAGAGAAGCCTCTGAGCAAGGTAGGAACCTTGTCATCCTGGTTTGCTCTTCAAGTTTGAAGCCAGGAACTGAGAGCTAACGGCCTCGGAGGCGGTGGTGCTGGTGAGGGTGCGGTGATGAGGTGATGGTTGAATTGATTGCCGGGGGGCGTGGAGGGGGGGAGGGGGGGGGGGGGGAATTGCATCACAGCCAAGCTTGCTCCACTCCACAGCTCAACCTAATCCTCTTCACATCCAACAATCCTCTGCCTTTGTCATCTGTGGCTTCAGGAGATGTGGAACCTCTTGATCAGCTTCGGAAATAAAAACAGAAAATAGTGAACATTCTGAGCAGGTGTGACAGCGTCCGTGGAGAGAGAGGGGAGCTAATGTTTCGACATCTTTGTCAATCTCCACCTCTCGCCCTCTATCCAGGCTCACAGCTCCATATCCCCCTCTCCCCCACCTCACCTACAGTATAAATCTGATCCTATTTCCAGTTCTTTCCACCTTTGACAAAGAGCCATCCAGACTCGAAACGTTATCTCCCTTCTCTATCCACAGAGGCTGTCAGACCTGCTGAGATGGTCCAGCATTTTCTGTTTTTGTTTCAGATTCCAGCGTCCGCAATAATTTGCTTTTATCTCGATCAGCTTCACTGCCCTGGCAATCACGTAACCTCTGCTTGATGTCTCGCAGAAGCAGGAGGACTCGTCAACATCTCTGCTCTCTGGGACACTTCTCAGCCTTTTGCATTTGCTTTTTTGCTATTCTGGCCCCTTTCAATCTGCACTCCACTCCATCTGAATAATTGAACTGAGACAACACCGGGACCTGGAGTCTAGCTGCTCTCGGAGTTAACTGGTTACGAGGGACAGGTATTCCCGCTGGCTCTTCCTCTCGGAATGAGTCCTTCGCTTTAACTCCACACTCAATAAATCATTGTTTGCAGGACACACTGCACTAAAGCCTGCTGGACAACTGAAATTAAAATACACCAATCTCTAGCGGGATTCTCCGCCGGGGGGATTCTCCGTTTTGCCAGCGCATAGGGGGTTTCCCGACGGCGTGGGGCTGCCCCACAATGGGAACCCCCATTGACTAGCCGGCGTACCGGAGAGTCCCGCCGGCCGGTCGGGCGGAAATGTGGCGGGGCGGAAACTCAAACCCCTCAGCTATCTCCAAATGTCTGAAGTACAAATTAGCCTCTTCATACAGGACATAACACACAGGACAATGGACAAAGACCTTGAATTTCTGTCGCGCCTATCATGATCCCAGAGCAGCTTAGATCCGCTGAAGTATGATTGATAACCAGTAACTGTTACTGGGCAACACAACAGCCAATTGGGGCACAGCTAATATCCCTCTAGCAGAAATGAGATGAATTTTTTTGAGTTGGTTCACTCATTAATTATTTGCCCAGCCCCGATCCCAGCGCTGGAGCCGTTGAGTCAGGAAGCAGCACCCATTCCGCAGTCGAGTCAATCACTCTGAAGGAAGACTGCGCTCTCAAGAGGTGCCACTCTTTGGATGAGACACAAAGCGGTCTGACTCCGCAAGTGCCGTCGAAGGTCCATTGAAGAGCTGAAATATTGGGATGATGAAGACCCACTGTCAGAAAGGAAGGGAAGCTGTCCCATTTCCTGGCCAAACTTACCAAAAATGAACGATTGGTCACTTACTGCGTTGGGTGTTGGCGGGGTTAATGGCTGCGGTGTTTGCTGACATGCCAACAGTCCCTCGCACTGCCAAGGGAATGGTTACAAAACTGGCACGCAATTCACTGATGTGAGGAAATTGATATTTAACAATGCAGAAGGTAGTACAAGGTGAAGGTAATAATTACAGCCCACCCAGGCCGCACCTGGACAGACGGTGAAATATTTATTTCGGCGGCTGTCCATCAACCTGACCAACACCAATGCCATCTTCCTCCCCAGTGCATTTATCTGGCAGTCCTCTTGACCAAGAGCAGAGATCAGCAGCAAGCAGAAGGACACTGAAGGTGCAATTGGGAGGGATACATTGCTATGCTTTGGAGGGAGAGGCAAGGGAGCGAGAAAGAGAGAGACAAGGGATAGAGAAAAGTGGGAGCGAGAGAGAGAGAGGTGGGAGGGAGAGAGAGAGGGAAGGGAGAGAGAGGTGGGGAAGCAAGGGAGAGCGGTGGGGGAGCAAGGAAGAGAGGTTGGAGAGGGTGGGAGGGAGAGGAATAGAAAGATGCGGGAAAGGGAGAAGGAGAGGTGGGAGAGCGAGAGGCGGTAAAGGGAGAGAAATGGGAAAGGTGAGAGCGAGGGGAGAAGCATGGGGAGAGATTGATTGATTGATTGTCACAGAAAGAAGGGGGAGAGGTGCAAGGGAGAGGGAATAGGGAGAGAGGACAGAGAGTGGGAGAGAAATAACCCATTGTGGGAGAGAAAAAAAGGAAGCGGGAGGGGTAAAGAGTGGGGAGAGGGAGGGGAGAGATTGAGAAGGAGAGCGTGGTGAGACCGATAGAGTAGGGGAAAGAGAGTGAGAAGTGAGGAAAGGAGTACAGAGGGAGGGCAAGCGAGGAAGATGAGGTAAGGGAGAGAGAGTTGGCGAGGGGGAGGGAGAATGAGGGGGGGAGTGGGAGTGTCCAAGACATTTTGAAGAAGCTGCTCTATTAACTAAAACCTCCATTGTTGTATTTCCTTTTCTTCTGACTGCTTGTCTGTCCTTTGGCTTGACCAGACCCCTGCCTGTTGCCCCTGGATGAGGGAACATGCTCCAGGTACACCCTGCGTTGGTACTACCACCGGAAGACTGACAAATGCCGACCCTTCATCTATAGTGGCTGCACTGGCAACACAAACCGCTTCCAGACTCAGGAGGACTGTGAACAGAGATGCAAGACCAACAAAGGTATGGAATAACGGTTCTGCAATTAAACCATCTTCTTCTCATAAGCCCTTAATCCCATACTAATCAATGATCTTCAACCTGATCATTACTCGGGGTAATTACCGTCATGGCGGTGCGGTGGTGCAGCAGTTAGCACTGCTGCCTGACAGCGCCGAGGACCCGGGTTCGATCCCGGCCCCGGGTCACTGTCCGTGTGGAGTTTGCACATTCTCCCCATCTCTGCATGGGTCTCACCCCCCACAAGATGAATAGGTTAGGTGGATTGGCCACGCTAAACTCTCCCTTAATTGGGAAGCAAAAAGAACTGGGTACTCTAAATTTATTTTATAAAAGGAAATTAGGCCCTGTTTACATACAAATATACAAAGCAGGAGTGGGCCATTTGGCCCCTCAATCCTGCCCGCGATTCATTACGATCATGGCTGATCCTTATGTGTTGAGTTCCACATTCCCATCTACCCCTGATAACCTCTGATTCCCTTCCCCCACAAAAATCTATCTACCTCTGCTTTATAACCTATTTGAAGCCTCCACTGCCTTCTGAGGCGAGAGTTCCAAACTCAAACCACTCGCTGAGAAATAAATCCTCCTCACCCTGTTCTAAAAGGGCGACTCCTTGGGCGAGATTCTCCGACCCCCCCACCGGGTCGGAGAATCGCCGGGGGCTGGCGTGAATCCCACCCCCGCCGGTTGCCGAAGTCTCCGGCACCGGATATTCGGCGGGGGCGGGAATCGCGCCGCGCCGGTTGGCGCCCCCCCCGCCCGCGCGATTCTCCGGCTAGAATGGGCCGAAGTCCCGCCGCTAAAATGCCTGTCCCGCCGGCGTAGATTAAACCACCTACCTTACTGGCGGGACAAGGCGGGCTCCGGGGTCCTGGGGGGGGGGGGCGCGGAGTGATCGGGCCCCGGGGGATGCCCCCACGGTGGCCTGGCCCGCGATCGGGGCCCACCGATCCGCGGGCGGGCCTGTGCCGTGGGGGCACTCTTTGCCTTCCGCCTTCGCCACGGTCTCTACCATGGCGGAGGCGGAAGAGGCTCCCTCCAATGCGCATGCGTGGGAATGCCGTCAGCGGCCGCTAACTCTCCCGCGCATGCGCCGCCCGGAGATGTCATTTCCGCGCCAGCTGGCGGGGCACCAAAGGCCCTTTCATCCAGCTGGTGGGGCGGAACTTAAGGTTGGGGCTCGGCCCCCAAAGATGCGGAGCATTCCGCACCTTTGGGGCGGCGCGATGCCCGACTGATTTGTGCCGTTTTGGGCGCCAGTCGGCGGACATCGCGCCGATACCGGAGAATTTCGCCCCTTGTTTGAAAACCGTGTCCCCTAGTTCTGGACTCACCTATTGTTGACCAGGCACCAAACGTTACATGGTGTAATCTGGATCACGCCCATTCCAATAATCATATTTAAATGTGCCATTAGGGCTCATCTAAATGTGCACAGCCTATTTGAGGCCGGATGCTCCAGACTCCTGGGGCGAAATTCTCCGTTATCGGCGGAAACTCCGCCGATCGGCGCAAAAAACGGCGCAAATCCCACTTGCGTCACGTCATAAAAATGGGCCGATAGTCTGCGGCCCGAAATGGGCTAGCAGCGACGTAACGGGATCCGCGCTTGCGCAGTGGTTCACGCCGTGCAGCGTCATACGCGCTGCACGGCGTGACGGCTCATAAGGCCGCGCAGCTCCCCCCCACCCGACCGGAACAGCCGACCGCAACACCCGACTTGATGGCTGGCCGTCGCTCAGCCCCGAGGTTCGAGTCACGCGATGTGGAGGCGCTCCTGGATGCGGTGGAGCAGAGGAGGGACGCCCTGTATCCCGGGCACGGCCGCAGAGTTGCCCCACGCCACAGCCGGCGTCTGTGGAGGGAGGTGGCAGAGGCCGTCACCGCTGTGGCCCTGACACCACGGACAGGCACCCAGTGCCACAAGAAGGTGAACGACCTCGTCAGAGCAGGCAGGGTGAGCGTCCCCCATATCCCCCATATCCCCTCTCCCCCAAATCCCCCCCTCCCCCATATCCCCCCTCCCCCATATCCCCCCTCCCCCATATCCCCCATATCCCCCCTCCCCCATATCCCCCCCTCCCCCATATCCCCCCTCCCCCATATCCCCCATATCCTTCCCTCCCCCATATCCCCCCCTCCCCCATATCCCCCATATCCCCCCTCCCCCATATCCCCCATATTCCCCCCTCCCCCATATCCCCCATATCCCCCCTCCCCCATATCCCCCCTCCCCCATATCCCCCCCTCCCCCATATCCCCCCCTCCCACATATCCCCCCTCCCCCATATCCCCCCTCCCCCATATCCCCCATATCCCCCTCCCCCATATCCCCCCTCCCCCATATCCCCCCTCCCCCATATCCCCCATATTCCCCCCTCCCCCATATCCCCCATATCCCCCCTCCCCCATATCCCCCTCCCCCATATCCCCCCCTCCCACATATCCCCCCTCCCCCATATCCCCCATATCCCCCCTCCCCCATATCCCCCATATCCCCCCTCCCCCATATCCCCCTCCCCCATATCCCCCATATCCCCAAGTGAATCCAGCCCTAACCTTAACCTCTGCAATGCACGCGCAACCGATGGCGTGCATTCATATACCTGCCTAACACTGTTGCCTTTTACCCCTGCCACCACCCCCCCCCCCCCCAGGAGAAGCGCGCACACAACAATAGGGAGCATGTGAGGACTGGAGGAGGGCCCGCTGATGAGAGGCCACTGACCGTACACGAGGAAAGGGCCCTGGAACTGGCTGGCGGACCTGACGACCGGGAGGTTGCTGATGCAGAGGTCGGGGCCCCCACGAGCAAGTGAGCCACCAACAGCCCGTCCCCATATCCCCCCTCCCCTATATCCCCCTCTCCCGTATCACCTGATCACTGCCTGATGTCTAACCATGCATGCTTCATTGTGTATCGCAGGACCAAACGTCCAGGCACCCATCCCCGCAGATGCAGACCGCCCGCAGGATGCCCCTCCGAGACCACGGGAGACGGAGAGACCCGCACCCTCCAGCATGCGACGCCCGCAGGATGCCCCTCGGAGACCACGGGAGACGGAGAGACCCGCACCCTCCAGCATGCGACGCCCGCAGGATGCCCCTCGGAGACCACGGGAGACGGAGAGACCCGAACCCTCCAGCATGCGACGCCCGCAGGATGCCCCTCGGAGACCACGGGAGACGGAGAGACCCGCACCCTCCAGCATGCGACGCCCGCAGGATGCCCCTCGGAGACCACGGGAGACGGAGAGACCCGAACCCTCCAGCATGCGACGCCCGCAGGATGCCCCTCGGAGACCACGGGAGACGGAGAGACCCGAACCCTCCAGCATGCGACGCCCGCAGGATGCCCCTCGGAGACCACGGGAGACGGAGAGACCCGAACCCTCCAGCATGCGACGCCCGCAGGATGCCCCTCGGAGACCACGGGAGACGGAGAGACCCGAACCCTCCAGCATGCGACGCCCGCAGGATGCCCCTCGGAGACCACGGGAGACGGAGAGACCTGGAGCAACAGGGAGACGACACCCCCGTCACGTGCGGGAGCGACCACCCAGCGATGAGGGGGGCAGCCACAGGCCCCCGTCACATCCGAGCCAGGACACCACTACCCAGGACACCACTATCCAGGACACCCCTACCCGGGACACCACTACCCAGGACACCCCTACCCGGGACAGCACTACCCGGGACAGCACTACCCAGGACACCCCTACCCGGGAAGACGAAATACCGGACAGTGACTCAGAGTGGATGGGTGGAGACGAACCCCCACCCCAAAGTGCCATGGACTCAGAGTGGGACGAAGAGCACGACACAACGCCACTGCTGTCACCAACACCCTCCACCATCGCAGAAACACTCACCACGGTTGGGCACTTTAGTGATGAGGCGTCTGGTACACTCACTGGTGCGCACAACACAGCCGTCCCGGTACAGCAGGTGGAGGTAGGAGCAGCAGAGGGACCGGGCGGTCGGAGGGCAGCCCAGGCCAAGCGAACATCTGCCGCCCAGATGGATCCCGGGTTCCTGCAGTTACCACACCCACACATAGATCCGATGCAACCACCGACACGGAGACGAGCGAATAGGGTGACGGGTGGCTTGCGGCGGCTGCGGTCACAGGTGGAGGAGTCCACCCGCGTCCAGGAGCTGGGAGTGGTCCCGGTCATGCGTGCCACCCAGGCTGACACCGCACGGGTGGCGTCCGCGGTGGAGGCAATGGGTGCGACGGTGTCAGACATGGGGAACGGTTTGCGAGGCCTGGGGCCTTCCGTGCAGGCGGCGTCTGTGGCCCAGGAAATGGCTGCCCTCTCACAGGAGGCCATGAGCCAGTGCCAGCGCCAGATGGCAGAGGCGCTCAACGCCATAGCCCAGTCTCAGAAGGCCATGGCCCAGTCTCAGCAGGCCATAGCCCAGTCTCTGCAGGCCATGGCCCAGTCTCTGCAGGCCATGGCCCAGTCTCAGCAGGCCATCGCTGAGGGCATCGGCGCCAGTGGCCATGTGCGAGCTGGCGTCGCACTGTCGCAGACAGGGTTCGACAACCCCCTGGGCTCCATGGCTGCAAACCTGCAGACCCCTGTCGATACCAGCACGGGCCTCCAGGACTGGCAGCGCCAGATGTCGGGGGCGCGTCGGATGGCCAGTCCGTTCGCATCCCCCACCCATGTAGAGGCCTGGGGGCCATCGGGCACCCCGATGGAGGAGGAGGTGGTGTGGTCCGTCCCGGCTCCCTCTGTAGGGGAGGTCCCGGTACACCGCGACACCTCGGACTCCCCCCCTTCCGTCCCAGGTGCATCGGGTGGGCAACGGGCAGGACAGGCTGGCAGCTCGCCATCCCAGTCGCCCGGGCCGCAGCCTGGCCCATCTAGGCCAGGACGCCCCAGGAAACGGCCGCCAAAGGGATCCAGTGTCAGAGGGCAGGAATCACAGTAGTCCACCTCCAGTTCTGCTGTACCGTCTGGGGAACCACGTAGACGTAGTCAAAGGGCCCGTAAGGCCAAACAATTAGACACTGAGTAAGTTGGCACGGGTGCAGGGCACAGATGAGTTTTAGGCGCTAGGGCACGTGCATGAACTCCTTTGGTTATTAAAGTCAATGTTACACCTACCGAAGCTGCCTTTGTGCTCTGTCCAAAGTGTGCGGGGGTGTCATGTACGTTGAGCGCAAGTGTGTGTGTGAGGGGTGGTCTTACCTCAGCCCCAGGTGAGTCTGCCCCCTTCCCCCTGGGCCGCCATCAACATCCCCCGGGCAGAGGACGGGACCGTGCGCTGCAGTGTCACAGCCGCATGCAGGGATGGTCCGGGTGGATGGTGGTACTGTGGCCATGGGTCAGACATAGTCCAACGATGTAGAGCCAGGAGCTCATCGGAGGCGGGCTGTCATCATTCTCCATGGCCTGCGATAGACACGCGTCCACCCGCAACTGGGTGAGCCCGGCCCGTTGTGCCGCCGGTGGATCGGCAATTGGGAGTGGGGGGGTGGTGTGCATGCGGGTGGGGTGTGTGGGGTTGGGGAGGGGGGTGATGGTGCTGGGTGGATGGATGGGTGGGGGGTGTGGGTGGTCGGCTGTTGTCATGGTGTGCGGTCTGTGGCCATACTACCCGATTCCCACGCCCATCTAGTCAGTGAAGCGGGCGTCTATCAGTCTGTCCCGTGCCCGCTGGGCCAGCCGGTAACGGTGGACAGCCACCCGTCTGTGTCTACCCCGTCTGCCCTGACCATTGCCCCCATCCCCCTCATCTGGGGAGGACTGGGCCTCTTCCTGCTGCTCCTCCACTCCGCCCTCCTCTGCCTGCGGCACATCGCCCCTCTGCTGGGCTATGTTGTGCAGGACGCAGCACACCACAATGATGCGGCCGACCCTATCTGACCGATACTGGAGGGCGCCCCCAGAGAGGTCCAGGCACCTGAAACGCATCTTCAGCACGCCAAAGCACCTCTCGATCACTCCCCTTGTCGCTACATGGGCATCATTGTAGCGGTTCTCCGCCTCATTGTGTGGCCTCCGTATAGGCGTCATCAGCAACGATCGCAATGGGTAGCCCCTGTCGCCCAGCAACCAGCCCCTCAGCCGGGGATGGCGTCCCTCGTACATGCCGGGGATGGATGACCGCGACAACACGAATGAGTCGTGTACACTGCCTGGGTAACGGGCGCAGACGTGCAGGATCATCATGCGGTGGTCGCAGACCACCTGTACGTTCATCGAATAGGTCCCCTTCCTATTAGTGAACACGGCCCTGTTATCTGCAGGTGGCCGCACGGCGACGTGCATCCCATCGATCGCGCCCTGGACCATGGGGAACCCGGCAATGGCAGAGAAGCCCATGGCCCGGGCATCTTGGCTGGCCCGGTCCACGGGGAAGCGGATGTAGCGGTGCGCCATGGCATAAAGGGCATCTGTCACTGCCCGGATGCACCGATGCACCGATGTCTGCGATATGCCGGACAGGTCCCCACTCGGTGCCTGGAATGACCCCGTTGCATAAAAGTTCAGGGCCACCGTAACCTTGACGGACACGGGGAGAGGGTGTCCCCCGCCAGTGCCACGCGGTGACAGGTGTGCCAGCAGGTGGCAGATGTGTGCCACGGTTTCCCGGCTCATCCGGAGTCTCCTCCTGCATTCCCGGTCCGTGAGGTCCTGGTATGACTGCCGGGGCCGGTACACACGGGGCGCCCTCGGGTGCCTCCGTTGCCGTGGGGCCGCGACGTCCTCCTCCCCCTCCTCGTCCTGTCGGTCAGGTGTCCCTCCAGCCTGGGCGGCTGCCGCCTGCCCCTCTGCGGCAGCCTGCGCCGCCTCTCTGGCACGCTCCTCCTCCTCCTCCTCCTCCTCCTCATCCAGGGCAACATAGACATGAGCGGCTGCCACCACGGCGGCCAACATCGCTGGATGGTCTGAAAACATGACGACCTGGTGGGGGGGAGGGGAACGACGACATGTCATCATTGCCCATATCCCCTCCTCCCCCCAGCCAGGTGGCATGGACCGCATGGGTCCAACTGTTGGAGGCTGGCACCTGGCCAGGTGGACCAACTCATTTGCCCTCCCATCACCCACCCCGGCACGGACCCCCCCCCGCCCCAACCTCCACCCCAGCACGGACCCCCCCCCCAACCTCCACCCCGGCACGGACCCCCTCCACAACCCCCAACCTCCACCCCGGCACGGACCCCCTCCCCAACCCCCAACCTCCACCCCAGCACGGACCCCCCCCAACCTCCACCCCGGCACGGAACCCCTCCCCAACCCCCAACCTCCACCCCAGCACGGACCCCCCCCCCCCAACCTCCACCCCGGCACGGACCCCCTCCACAACCCCCAACCTCCACCCCGGCACGGACCCCCTCCCCAACCTCCACCCCGGCACGGACCCCCTCCCCAACCTCCACCCCGGCACGGACCCCCCCCCGCCCCAACCTCCACCCCAGCACGGACCCCCCCCCCAACCTCCACCCCGGCACGGACCCCCTCCACAACCCCCAACCTCCACCCCGGCACGGACCCCCTCCCCAACCCCCAACCTCCACCCCAGCACGGACCCCCCCCAACCTCCACCCCGGCACGGACCCCCTCCCCAACCCCCAACCTCCACCCCAGCACGGACCCCCCCCCCCCAACCTCCACCCCGGCACGGACCCCCTCCACAACCCCCAACCTCCACCCCGGCACGGACCCCCTCCCCAACCTCCACCCCGGCACGGACCCCCTCCCCAACCTCCACCCCGGCACGGACCCCCTCCCCAACCCCCAACCTCCACCCCGGCACGGACCCCCTCCACAACCCCCAACCTCCACCCCGGCACGGACCCCCTCCCCAACCCCCAACCTCCACCCCAGCACGGACCCCCCCCCAACCTCCAGCCCGGCACGGAACCCCTCCCCAACCCCCAACCTCCACCCCAGCACGGACCCCCCCCCCCCCCAACCTCCACCCCGGCACGGACCCCCTCCACAACCCCCAACCTCCACCCCGGCACGGACCCCCTCCCCAACCTCCACCCCGGCACGGACCCCCTCCCCAACCTCCACCCCGGCACGGACCCCCTCCCCAACCCCCAACCTCCACCCCGGCACGGACCCCCTCCCCAACCCCCAACCTCCACCCCAGCACGGACCCCCCCCAACCTCCACCCCGGCACGGAACCCCTCCCCAACCCCCAACCTCCACCCCAGCACGGACCCCCCCCCCCAACCTCCACCCCGGCACGGACCCCCTCCACAACCCCCAACCTCCACCCCGGCACGGACCCCCTCCCCAACCTCCACCCCGGCACGGACCCCCTCCACAACCCCCAACCTCCACCCCGGCACGGACCCCCTCCCGGCACTCCCCCGGAGCCCAGCCTACTCTAACCCCCCCCCCCCCGCCGCACACACACACAAGCCGAGACACACCTCTCCTCAGGCAATCAGTCTGCGGCCACGCCATTTCCTGCCCAGAGCCAATCCCCCAGGCCGTCACTCACCTCCTCGCTGGTCGGCGTGAGCCTGGAGCACCGGGTCACGCCGATGAAAAGGAGGTTTGATTGACGTGAACGGTCATCACGTCGACGGGACTTCGGCCCATCCGGAAGGGAGAATATCGGCAGGCCGAAAATCGGCTGCCTTGCGCAGGCCCGTGACATTCTCCGCGGCAGCGGCGCCATTAACGCCCCGCCGACTTTTCTCCCTTCGGAGACTTCGGCGGGGGCGGGGGCGGGATTCACGGCGGCCAACGGCCATTCTCCGACCCGGCGGGGGGTCGGAGAATGACGCCCCTGGCCTCCACAAATGGAAACAGTGGGCGGGATTCTCCCATGCCGCGCCGTATGGGAGAATCGCTGTTCGCGCCATTTTTCCCGCTGCGCCGGTCCGACGCTGGCTTGTGGGATGGGGACAAGCGCTCCTTCACCGGGGGAGGCCTCGATGGGGTCTGGCCCACGATCGGGGCCCACCAATCGGCGGGCTGGCTTCACCAGCCTCGGCCCTATTTTATTACGCGGCCAGCCCCTAAACCCCCGCGCCATGTTGCGTCGGGGCCGGCGCGTTGAGGAAGTCCCCCGCGCATTCGCGGGTTGGCGCGGCTCCCAGTTGGCTCCGGGAAGGGAGGCTGGAGCGGCGTGAACCACTCCAGAACCCCTGTGGGGGCCAGAATTGGTAGTGCCCGCGTCCGTTTCAGAGAATCCCGCCCCAGGTGTGACGATCACACTTTGGGGCGGGGGGGGGCGGCTCGGAGGCCATTGGTGCCTCCCGGGTGGTCGGAAGCAGGGAAGTACCCCTGCCACCTGGGCAGTGCCAACCTGGCACCTCTGGCAATGCAATGTTGGCACTGACAAGGTGCCATGGGCAGCTCCCGGGTGTCAGGTTGGCAACACCAGGTTGGCACTGCCAAGGGGTGGAGTGAGGCTTGTGGGGGCCATGCCCATGAAACGGGGGGTGAAGGGTGGTGGGGTGAAAGATGGGTGGAACTGAAAGTGGGAGGCCCTAAAGGTGGGGTGCCCCTCAGCGATCCCATGGTGGCGTATGCTCACTTGAGGGGTGGGCAATTCCCCGATGTCCCCAAGAATGGGTGCGTGTGGGGTCGGGTCACCCTCATGCCTGGGTGGTGGGTGGGATGGTCACACTAACGTTTAGTGATTGGGGGGTGGTTGCCCCTCGGGGGTCGGGGTTGTGTGTGTTGCCCACGTCTGCGGGGGGGCTGCCGTATCCATGGGGAACCCTCAACCTCAGTTGGAGATCAGGGCACCCTTTACGGAGGAGCAGATCATGCCAGCGACTTTAGTTCCGCAGAAAAAAGTGTGGAGTTTACCGGTGAAAAACTCCCCAAGCTCCAAAAAATGACAAAGTGTGGTTGAGTACTCGTCTGGATCGTACCAAAAAACCCTGGCGAATTATCCCACCACACTCACCCAAAATGACACAATGAATGGTGAATCATGCCCTCGTTTTAAGCCCAAAATGAACAGCACCACCTCTGTGCTCCTAATGGCAGGTTGTAAGATCTCGGTATTGCTCAGGTATTGCTAGGGTGCTTTGCAGCCAAGGAATTCCATTTGACGTTTAGTCCCTTTTGTAACACGTGAAACATAGGTGCCAATTAGTGCACAGCAAGCTTCCAGAACATGCAGGGGATAAATGACCAGATAGTTTGATGCTGGTTGGGAGATAAATATTTGTCAGCATACCCAGGAGAACCTTCCCTGCTCTTCATCAAAGTGATGGCATGGAATCCTGTACATACACCCGAGAAGGAAGGTGTGGGGCTGGATTCTCCGTTATTGGGACTGTGTCCCCATGCCGGCGTCAAAACTGTGGACTTTCACACCGGAAAAACCGTCGTGAAAGGGCCACATATTCCTCGCCCTGCAGGGGGGCTCGCAGGGACCCGTCGTGAATCTCGCAGCTTTTGCTGCAGATACGGGCCCCCGCACCTCCGGGTCGGAGGCCGCGCCTGCGCATTCCGGCGGCCACCAGCGGCCGTGCCGCGCTCCATGGCGGACTCAGACCGTGGAGCTGGATCCTGAAAATAGACCCCCCCCCGATCGGCCGCACGCCTGACCCTGTCCGCCCGCCCAAACATTTCCCGACCGTGTGTAAGGGAAGTACCCCTGCCACCTGGGCAGTGCCAACCTGGCACCTCTGGCAATGCAATGTTGGCACTGACAAGGTGCCATGGGCAGCTCCCGGGTGTCAGGTTGGCAACACCAGGTTGGCACTGCCAAGGGGTGGAGTGAGGCTTGTGGGGGCCATGCCCATGAAACGGGGGGTGAAGGGTGGTGGGGTGAAAGATGGGTGGAACTGAAAGTGGGAGGCCCTAAAGGTGGGGTGCCCTTCAGCGATCCCATGGTGGCGTATGCTCACTTGAGGGGTGGGCCCTCCCCCCCCTGCCCTCCACCCGGCCCGCCCCCGACCTGGGCAGCCACGGACTGAGTCCGCAGTTGCCACGCTAGTATCCCGACCGGCTGGACAAAGTTAGATCCACGCCGTCGCGACTTCGGCCGGTCGGGGGTGGGGAATGGCGGAGCGGGCCTCCAGCAATGGCCGCAGGTAGGTCCTCGGCAGCGCGGCGTTCTATCCGAGTACTCCACTTTTCCGGGCCCGTAGAATCGGGGAACCGGCGCCGGTCCCGGGCCGGCCGCGATCTCAGCCTCGGGGTGCGGAGAAACCAGCCCGTGGGCTCCGTTTAACAACTCGTCCGAAAACCCTCACCCTCAACAGTCTAGCACTCCCTCAGTGCTGCATTGTGATCGTCAACCTGGATTTGGTGCTCAACTCTGATGTGGGACTCACAATTTTCCAAGTCGGACATAAGAATGCAACTCACAGCTGACACAACAATTGCCAAATACTGGCGATATTTGCCTGCCCCTGTGGTTTTGGTACATGATAAAGTAAGAAGTCTCACAACACCAGGTTAAAGTACAACAGATTTATTTGGAATCACTCACTTTCGGAGGGCAGCTCCTTCATCAGGTGCGCTCTGAAAGCTAGTGATTCGAAACAACCCCCCCCCCCCCCCCCCCCTCCCCCCACTCCACTGATCGGGGGAGCTCATATTCCTCAAGATTCAAGGGGTAACCAATTTTCCCCAGCCAATAGGAATCCGGGCAGGTTACAACAGTTGGCCACTCACCTGATTGTCATTTGTGGGATCTTACTGTGCACATCATTGTCTTTGTCTCTAGAACAAATGTCACTACCCTTCAATGTACATGAAGCAGTTTTAGATGTTTCTGAAGGGCATGAAAAGATACAGCAGTTTGTCTCTTCACTTCATTCTTCCCCTTTACTATATGCCAGCTGCTCCGCATGTAACTCCGATGCCAAATAGGCAGCTTATTAAACAAAGAGAATAGAATTGGTCACACATGAGCTTCTAAATAACTGGCATCAATTGATTACATCAAGGCTGAAGCTGCCAATATTAAATTTTGACATGAGTTGCCTTTGATGTCAAGCATATGTAGTATGTCCCAGGGTGTCTCCTTAACAAATGCCAGCAATGTTGGCAACCGTTCACCTTGTCCACCTGTGTTGGACTGACTGACAGTAACTGAAGCTTTTGAGGGGAAACTGGACAATGATTTATTTCCCTCCCAATGCCGTCTTCACTGCTGACCTCAAGCCATTTATTCATTGGAGTTGCATTAATCTCCCTGCTGGCAGTACTAAGATGCTCGAATATTCTGAGATCCATGTTTTTTTCAACTTTCTCCAGGCATATAAGTTATTATACCTCACTCAAAGCTTGAGTTTAGAAGGAGCCTGTCGGCACTGACACTTGCTGGGGAATGGGTCCTCTTTGAGACAACTTTGGTACGTTGTAACCATGGAGAGACCCCCACCATCTTCAAAAAAAATGGACCAGTGAGATCTGAAAGGGTGACGGAAGCAGATTCAGCAGTAAATTTTAATGGGAAATTGAATATAGATCATAGAATTCACAGTGCAGAAGGAGGCTATTTGGCCCATCAAAGGCCAATGTGACAGATAGCAAGGAAAGCCTTGATGCCGTAGACCTGGATTGAACCAGGGACCTTTAAGATCTTCAGTCTAACGCTCTCCCAACTGAGCTATTTCAGCTGGTAATTGAAAAGGGAAAGATTTCAGGACTGGGTGAAGAACAGGTAAGCTGGAATAATTAGAAAGCTCGTTCATAGGGCTGGTACAAGCCTGATGGGCCAAACGGGCACATTATATGCTCTATGATTCTATCTGTGTGCTCACACAATAAATGTCAGTGAACCCTCCAGCTCTGTTGTCCACCATAACTGACACTAACCCAATCCTTCCCCAGTCGTCTATAATGTTTACCAAAGTAACCTTGGGTAGCTAATTTGGGTTGAACTTTAATGTTGCGGGGGAGGGGGCGGGAGGAGGTGTCCCTGCCCCGCCTTCTTGGCATAAAAGTCAGGGTGAGCCAATCTGTGCTTGATTGGCTCTTCCCACGGCTACTTAAGGTTGTCAGGCCTTTAATTGGCTTACAGGACCATCAGAGAAGAGGTCCGACCTGCGACAGCTGCCAGCCAATCAAATGTCCCAGCAGCGTCAGCAGGACCGACGGCCACTACTGGGACCACAGTGAGTCCCCGAAGAAGAGGAGCCAGGGAAGGGGGCTGACAAGCTGCAGCTGCACCTACACATTTCACTCCCCACACACCCTCAGCCCAGCCAATAAGATTGCACTGGAGCGCACCCATGTCACTGAAGGGTTGGCTGGGGCCAGAAGGCACCTGGGATGATACCCATACTACCCGTGGCCCTGAGATCAGAGGGCGCAGTCAGCGGCGTGCGCAGCTGTTCCACGCCCGTCCACCCCGATCCCACAGCCCACACTGTACGTGCGTTCTGGACCGCATTGACGCCACTGTCGAGGCACCGGAGAATTGCGATTTGGCGTGAACCCAGGCCCCGCCGCAATTTTGGCGTCAAAACCGACTCTCCGCTAAATCGCCTTTCCCATTCCTGGCGTCATCCGACAGAGAATCCCACCCGGAGTGTTTTCATTTTTGGAATTGGTTGTGGTGTGATGTCAATTTTTAAAGTGACCCATCGAAAACTCTCGAGGGTTAAATCAGAAGTTGATTCACGCATTTAAACCCTGTGAACGGTTGCTATATACTCACACACAGGCACACAATAAGATGATAGGAGAGAGGAGTTTTACAACTCTGAATAACCTGAAGAAAATGCATCACAGATATAGATTTTTTAAAATAAATTTAGAGTACCCAATTCATTCTTTTTCCACTTAATGGGCAATTTAGCGTGATCAATCCACCTACCCTGCACATCTTTGGGCTGTGGGAGCGAAACCCACGCAAACACGGGAAGAATGTGCAAACTCCACACAGACAGTGACCCAGAGCCGGGATCGAACCTGGGACCTCGGCGCCGTGAGACAGCAGTGCTAACCACTGCGCCATCGTGCTGCCCATCACAGCTATTGATATCGGTTCACGTGACTGACAGAGTATAGAAAGTCAGATCCAATGAGCGTTGCTCCACAGAGGAGCTCCCTTCAGCTAGCTGAAGCAGGATCTTGCAGAATTCCTTTGAAGTTGATGGAGATGCAACAAGATGAGTGGGGCAGCATGGCAGCACAGTGGTTATCACAGTTGCTTCACAGCTTCAGGGTAACAGGTTCGATTCCAGGCTTGGGTCACTGTCTGTGCAGAGTCTGCACGTTCTCCCCGTGTCTGCGTGGGTTTCCTCCGGGTGCTCCGGTTTCCTCCCACTGTCCAAAGATGTGCCGGTTAGGTGGATTGGCCATGCTAAATTGTCCTTGGTGTCCAACAAAGGTTAGGTGGGGTTACGGGAATAGGGTGGAGGTATGGGCTTAGGTAGGGTGCACTTTCCAAGGGCTGGTGTAGACTCGATGGGCTGAATTGCCTCCTTCTGCACTGTAAATTCTATGACCTGGTTTGCTTGGCAGGCAATGGCAAGAATCCTCCAGAGAAACAGGCTCCAGGGAGGCTTAGCCTTGATGTAGGCTGTTGGTCAGTTTGGAGTACCAGGAGGCTGAATTGCAAGCCTAGAAATATAATATTAAACTTTCCAAAGGCCAGAAGCTTAAGGCATGTGATGTTGCCCATTAATGAATCAATTGCAGGCTAACAAGCAATTTTTCTATGTCTTTGGTCAAAATCCCTTGTTCATCTTAGGAGATAAATGGTGGCGTTTAGTACCTCTGCAAGTATAAAGAATTCCATTGGCTTCCTCGTTGTTATAGGATCAGATGGATTGTCTGCTAGTCCCTTGGCCAGAATTTTAGAGAGCTGGAGCGGGTGCATGCCCAACACAAACTCGCACGAAATTATGCGAGTAGATATCGGGCGTGCATCCTGATGCCCTTGCATGATATTTTGGTCAGCAAGAGTATGGCTCCCACCACTCTCCCACTTCAATGTCCACCATAACCCTCGGCCGGGGCATTGCAGTGCCTTCGATTACTTTGATCAGCGCTTTAGCCGGGACCGACTAGGAGTCAGGCCTGCGGCCTACTAAGTTGGAAGGCCTTTGCCAGGCATTGCTGTGACCCATGAGCCATCGGGCTTGCCTATTTTGTCAAACTAGACAAAACTTGAGCATTGTGAATACGTTTAATGGTTTAAGAAAAGGCAAACAAGCAAACTAAAATCTTTTTTTCTCTGCCTTGACAGAACCAAGCATGGAAGGAAGAAGCTGAATAAAACAGCAAGGAAAGTCAACAAGATGTAAATTTTAATCTTGAGGACCGGGCAAGAAGTGAGGGAGGTGGGCGGGTGGGTGGGCGGGCGGGGTCGGGTGAATGAGGGCGCATCCTTTATGTAATTATTGAGCTTGGCGTGATAACATGCAGTGGTTTTTAAAAAATGGTGCTATATATTTTTTTGAGCGTTTCATTGAGATGAAATCTTTATGAATACTTATTGAACAAACAAAGCAGAAAGCTGTTTGGATGGTAATACGTCAGCATCCAAAATCTGCTCTGCATCATCAGCCAGGACAGTTGTCACCATGGGGATAGATTGCAGTCAAACTAGCTGTTCTTGTCCTCATTGATAACCTTATCCCTTCTATCAAAGAGCCAGGGCTTTCAAATGCTTTTTACGTCTTTTTCAAAATGTGTCAGTTGCAAGTCCGCCCGCAGCCTCTTGGCGTTCAGGCAATTAGGCAATGAGGTGGACTAAGCAATGACCTTTCACCTCAGCAACCTGGGTCCTGTCCCTTCAACCGGCGGCGTGGAATTAAGTCACCTCCATTTTCTGGGTCCAATCTGGCTCCAGTTCTGGCAAAGAGCTGACACAAAACTGCTCCTTATAGCTAGGATGTGGAGATGCCGGCGTTGGACTGGGGTGGGCACAGTAAGAAGTCTTACAACACCAGGTTAAAGTCCAACAGGTTTGTTTCAAACACTAGCTTTCGGAGCACTGCTCCTTCCTCAGGTGAATCGCCTTATAGCTAGGCAGAGAGGAGCCAGCACTGGAAATGGGAAAATGGGAGTGCCCCTTCGCAGTTTGAGACTTTTTGTTCGGCCAGAATGTTTGATTGGCTGAGAGGCTTTGCTGTTTGAGACAGGGAATTGTTCCAACCCCCGTGCTGAACACCGTTGAACGCAAACTTCATGATGTCCGCGACATTTCTTTGCCACAAATATTTAATGTTGCTGGTGGAAGCTTACAAACCCCCTTTGGCTCCGTTGTCACAAGGAAAGGTTTGTTTATTATGTGTGAAGCCCTGTGTGCTCTCAATTTAGCTTGGATTGGATTGGGGGAACCACCATCAGCTCTTCCTGTGGCAGGAGAAGATGTCCTGGAGATCCTGGTCCCATCATTACTTTTGAACAACAGCAGACAAAGTGTGGCGTGGAAGGATGCATTGGAGGAAGGGAAGAAATTAGTCAAATGGAGGAGGTGTGTAGTGGGGTTCCAGCATTGCAGGCCCGTTGCTTAAAAATATCTGGAAACATTGCAGTTTGGGAGGGATCCCTTTTTAAAGAAAATCTAATTACATATTTATAGAAGGATGGAAGAGGAGTCCCTTTATCCCGGCGTGTATGTGGCAGCTCCCTGGTCCCACTACCCTGCCTTTTCTCCACAGCCCTGCACAATCGTTCTCTTCAAATACTTATCCAATTCCCCATTGAAAGCCACGATCGAATCCATTGCACTGTCAGGCAGCGCGTTCCCAGAGCAAATCACCCTCCGTGTAAATAAAAGGGTTTTCCTCGTGCCGCCTCTGCCTTTACTTGCCAATCACCTTACATCAGTGCCCTCTGATTCTCGATCCTTCTGCCAACGTGAAGTTTTTCCCGATCTACTCGTCCCAGAAAGGTTGCCATTTTGAGCATTTCTATCAAATCTATAAGGAGGCGGCCCCAGTTTCTCCAATTTATCCAGGTGACTGGAATTCCGCATCCCTGAAACCATTCTTGTGAACCTTCTCTGCAGTCTTCGTCTGATGCAGTCTCATCCTTTCGTAAAGTGCGACGCCCACAATTGGACACAATTCTCCAATGGGCGTCAAACCAGCATAATCTCCTCTCATTTATAACGCCCAGGATTCCTCACATTCTATGAACGGCATCATAAACCTGCTGTCCCACCTTCTGTTGTTTTTGTTTCAGGGCATGTGGGCATTTATTGCCCATCCCTAACTATGATTACAATAATCTTTATTATTGTCACAAGTCGGCTTACATTAACGCTGCAATGAAGTTGCTGTGAAAATCCCCTAGTCGCCACACTCCGGCGCCTGTTCGGGTACACAGAGGGAGAATTCAGAGTGGCCAATTCACCTAACAAGCACGTCTTTCGGGACTTGTGGGAGGAAACCGGAGCAACCGGAGGAAACCCACGCAGACACGGGGAGAGCGTGCAGACTCCGCACAGACAGTGACCCAAGCCGGGTGTCGAACCTGGGACCCTGGCGCTGTGAAGCAACAGTGCTGACCACTGGGGAGGGCAGCTCCAGTTGACTGGCATTGCCCAGTCCCAGATGGGACGAATGGGCCCCACCCACCTGCCCTGCGACTTATGCCTCTTTTGCAGAATCCATTGACATGTTTGAGAGATTGTCACTTGGAATTGATTCAACATTCCATTATCCCACAGCACTGACGGTCAACTTCAACCATGTTGCCACTGCTACCTTTCACCAGTCAGAGCAAGGGGTTTCAGCTTAATAGTCAGGCGCGCACTGTGACAGGGATCCAATATTCAAGATGCAGAGGGAGTTGGGAAGGAGAGGGCTGAGTTATGTTATTTTAAAACTATTATAATAAGTATAGTTTACAGCGACTGTACTGAAACTACAGGGAAAACACTTGGTGCTATAATCGTGATCTAGTTTAATGCAGAGGCCTATTAAACACCAGCATTATGTCTCCACGTTTGTGACCACGATGCAAACGCTCGCAGGGTCGGAAGGAAAATGTCACCACGGACAATACTGACCATTCTGCCAAACCTTTATTCAGGTATACGCCAGCACCCCCTCCCCACCCCCCAACCTTGCGCCCAACACCAGTATTATTAAAGGAAGTCTGGTGCAGAATCTTCAAACCCCGCACCCTCCCTCACCCCCAAAAAGACAATTTAAGAAATAATTCTGTCAAACCGAAAGTTCCCCAAATGCTAACAAAATGGCGTAAACCCATCGTTAGACTGGCACCCGCTGGCACTCATAAAGCAAGGTCGACCTTGCTGCTGACCAGTTTCTATCGGAAATAGTCTTGTTTTTATTATTATTTCACGGATGTGGGCGTCGCTGGGAAGGCCAGCATTTGTCGCCCATCCCTAATTGCCCTTGAACGGAGTGGCTCGCTCGGCCATTCCAGGGGGGAAATTAAGAGTCAACCACATTGCTGTGAGTCTGGAGTCACGTGTAGGCTAGACCGGGTAAGGACGGCAGATTTCAATGAACCAGTAGAGTTTTTACGACAAACGGTGATAGTTTCATGGTTACCGTTACTGAGACTGGCTTTCAGCTCCAGGGGTGCGATTCTCCCCCCACCGGGTCGGAGAATCGGCGGGGGCTGGTGTGAGTCCCGCCCCCGCCGTGTCCCGAATTCTCCGCCACCAGAGATTCGGCGGGGGCGGGAATCGCGCCGCGCCGGTCGGCGGGAATCGCGCCGGTCGGCGGGCCCACCCCCGGCGATTCTCCGGCCCGCGATGGGCCGAAGTCCCGCCGCTGTCAACTCTCTCCAGCCGGCGTTGGTTAAACCACCTTGTGAACGGCGGGACAAGGCGGCGCGGGCGGGCACCGGGGTCCTGGGGGGGCGCGGGGCGATCTGGCCCCGGGTAGTGCCCCCACGGTGGCCTGGCCCGCGATCGGGGCCCACCGATCCGCGGGCGGGCCTGTGCCGTGGGGGCACTCTTTTTCTTCCGCCTTCGCCATGGTCTTCACTATGGCTGAGGCGGAAGAGACCCCCTCCCCTGCGCATGCGCGGGGATGACGTCAGCAGCCGCTGACACTCCCACGCATGCGTCGCCCGGCGAAGTCCTTTCGGCGCCGGCTGGCGTGACGCCAAAGGCCTTTCCCGGCAGCCGGCGGAGCGGAAACCACTCCGGCGCGGGCCTAGCCCCTCAAGGTGAGGGCTTGGCCCCTAAAGGTGTGGAGAATTCCGCACCTTTGGGGCGGCCCGATGCCGGAGTGGTTCCCGCCACTCCATCACGGCGGATCCCCCCGCCCCGCCGGGTAGGGGAGAATCCCGGCCCAGATTTTTATTCACTGAATTTAGATTCCGCCAGCTACCATGCTGGGACTCAAACCCGTGTCCGCAGAGATTAGCCTGGGTCTCTGGATTACTAGTCCAGTCACATTACCACTGCCAACCCCCTGTTCGTTGCACAAATCTATTGGGCTGTGCTTTATTCCATTGTGAATTCTGCTCCCAGATCTCGGGTGGCATTCCCGTCCCCTTCTGGCACACCTCAACGAGACCTGCACTTGGATAGGTAATGTTATTCCATCCAGTTTCTTTCTCCTTCCTCCATTTTCCCTTTTGCAACCTTCCTTTCCCTGTTTACTGACACACCTTCGGCTGGATTCTCCGTCGGCGGGATTCTCCGTTTCGCCGGCAGCGCACTCACGCCCGCGGATTTCCCGACGGCGTGGGGGTGCCCACAATGGAAAACCCCCATTGGCCGGCTGCCGGGACAGAGAATCCCGCTGCCGGCGGGGGCACACCGCACCAGAAAACGGGTGTGGCGGGACTGAGAATTCTGCTCCGCATTCCTCTAATCTTCCCTCTCCTAATTTTTGTGAAGCTCCAAATCTGTTACATTCTTCCTCCGTCCTCTCCTGGCTGATATCCAAAACACATGCGACCTGACAATATTCTAATTTGCACGCTCTCAGTGTTGGGATTCCTTGTCTCACAGGATCCTCCTCCACCACGCCCCCCACTCCCTTTGACAGTATTAAACACAAGTTCGATGCTGGATGTCCACCTGTTCCGGTTTGATTCGCCCCAATGTCCTTCCCACCTGCTTTCAAACCTCCGCTGTATTCTGCACTGAGGGTCTTCGCCTCTGTACTGCCTTCTCGGGCCTCCATTCAAATCTCGCCGGATTAAAATCCTCACTCCCATGTGGCCTTTTCAGATCAACAATCAGCTTGAGATTTGAAAGTAGCTGGGAAGAGTTCATGCACATTTCCAGAGGGGAGTTCTTTCGAGCTGAAGAATTGCACAATTGTTTTCGCAAAGCAGACAATCTTCCTGTTATATTGTCAAACTAAAAGGTGCTGCAGAAATATTCACTGGCTTCTGTTTGCTTATTGAGAGTGTGTATGTATATATTATATAAATATATATTATAAATGTCACCCCACAGACCAAACTTGATGAATTAAAGACTGCATACCTCCATAAATAAGTGTCCAACGCTGTCTTATTTTTTTTTTTCAGAAGTACCCTGCTCTTTCTGAAAGGTGGCAAACATTTACTCTTACATTTCTCGAGGAGTTCTTTTGTCGGTGAATTCAAAATAACTAATCCTTGGGTTGGGGACATCGCCGGCAGGGCCGGCATTTATTGCCCATCTCAAGATGCGCTTGAGAAAGTTTGTGACAGACCTTCTCAACTTGTTGCAGTGCACGGTAACACATTGGTTAGCACAGTTGCTTCACAGCTCCAGGGTCCCAGGTTTGATTCCCGGCTTGGGTCACTGTCCGTGCGGAGTCTGCACGTTCTCCGCGTGGCTGCCTGGGTTTGCTCCGGGTGCTCCGGTTCCCTCCCACAGTCCAAAGATGTGCAGGTTAGGTGGATTGGCTCGCTAAATTGTCCTTAGTGTCCAAAAAAGGTTAGGTGGGCTTACGGGGATAGGGTGAAGGTGTGGGCTTAATTAGGGTGCCCTTTTCAATGGCCGGTGCAGACTCGATGGGCCGAATGGCCTCCTCCTGCACTATTGATTCTTTGTGGTGTAGCCACCGATCAGCGCTGTTCAATGGTGAGGTTCGTGATGTTGGCATAGCCACTGTGAAGGAAGTAACGTGCGTTACATTATTTCCCTTGAGAGAGGCAAGAGGGCTGCGATAACGCTAGGACGAGCTCATTGCCTCTGTTCACTTTGGTACCAAGAGAATTCTCAGTGGTAGAGTCAGTGCCCCGATCCCTGAGCCAAGCTCACTCTTGTCGATGTCCTTCCATCTACAAAAGGTGACGGAAAGACGACAAACAATCCAATTTCAGATGGGGGCGTCTTCAGATGTTGCACCTTTGCTGGTGGCTGAACTAGCCAATCCTCGGGAGACGGGTTCTACCACAAGCGCTGCACATGGAGCTACCAAGTGTCATTATGGGTTGTTGTTGGCTGTTGCCAAGCCAATGTAGCCACTAGTCACCGTACTGTTGCAGAATAACCCACAGGAGGAGTCGCAAATTTCCTGTGTCATTGATAAGTGACTCCCAGGCGCAATAACCAATGTTGAGGGACTTGATATCACACCTTCCAGCATGAAGCAGAGCCTCGAGCTTGTCTGTACCTCACCGCACAGAACGTTTGTGGGAATCTTGCAGACGTGCCCGAGCCTACAAAACCACCATGGTTTGATAAGACCATAAGACATAGGAGCAGAATCAGGCCACTCGGCCCATCGAGTCTGCTCCGCCATTCAATCACGGCTGATATGTTTCTCATCCCCATTCTCCTGCCTTCTCCCCATAACCCCTGATCCCTTATTAATCAAGAACCTATCTATCTCTGTCTTAAATACAGGAAGTGATTTGGCCTCCACAGCCTTCTGCGGCAAAGAGTTCCACAGATTCACCACCCTCTGGCTGAGGAAATTCCTCCTCATCTCTGTTTTAAAGGACCGTCCCTTCAGTCTGAGGCTGCGGCCTCGGGTTCTAGTATTTCCTACTAGTGGAAACATCCTCTCCACGTCCACTCATTCCAGGCCTCGCAGTATCCTGTAAGTTTCAATAAGATTCCCCCTCATCCTTCTAAACTCCAACGAGTCCTCTAACACACTTGGGAACCCTCTGTTTGAGAGGACTGCGGCATTTGTGAATTAGCTCTGCTAGAAGAGACCCAAAATGCACCGCAGACAGCGAAGAACAAAACTGTCGACCTCCTTGGTTGCTGCAAGTCGGCCATGTTTCACAGCCAAGCAGGTCTGAGGGATTATGGGGAGCTGCTGATAATTGACTGCCCAGTCCATTCACGGGGCTGGATTGCTCCCAGGTAACTCCAAGCGAATGGCCCGAGGTAGACGATCGCCGAGGTTTTGTGCGTTGTTTTAGCTAGTTAAACCCCAGCATTTATCACACTTCATGCTTTGCAGTCCCTATGTTAATCCTCTTGTCTGGGTTTAGGTAACGTGTGTGTCCTGACAGGGGAGAAAGTGCTCACGTCACGTCAGATTTCAACTCCCACCTGTGTTGGTCTCTCAGCAAAATTCCAGTGCTGGTAATTCCCACTTTCCCCCTTCCCACGACAGCATGACCCAGTGAAGACTGGTGCACCAAAGGACAGGAGGAAGATGGACAATCGGACGCAGCAGGAGAGGGGCCTATGCGAGACGAGGAGCCAGGATTTCCAAAAGATAGAACGAGGTGGGGGAGGAGCAGGCTCCAATTGGCTGGATGATCTGACCACAGGGGGCAAATGGTTGCCAGAAAATACAACAAAACCAGTGTCACCACAGAAAGACGTGGTTTCCCACTGGCCCCATGATACTACCAGGGTCATGATGTGCCAAATTTCACGGCGGCTGAAGTCTATAAATGTCCTCTTCACCAACAACTTCTCCATCTCAAGCAAGGAGACGTTCTGACATGACAAGTATTGCAGAAAGTTGCCAAGGCTCCTACACAGCAACTTCCAAACCCACAACCTCTACCATCTAGAAGGATAAGGCAGCAGATACCTGGGAACACCACCACCTGGAGGTCCTCCTCCAAGTCACACGCCACCCTGGTTTGGAAATATGTCGCCGTTCCCTCACTATCGCTGGGTCAAAATTCTGGAACTCGCTCCCTAACAGCACCTTGGGTGCCCCTACTGCACAAGGACTGCAGCGGGTTCAAGATTGAAGCTCACCATCACCTTCTCATAGGGATGGGCAATAACTGTTGACCTGGCCAACAAAGCCCACATTCCCTGAAACAAATTTTAAAAACCTGAGATAATTGACAACACACTTTACAACTCAATTATTTACAATTCATTAATAGTCAATAAGAACAGAAAAGCTTAATATAGTATAACGAAGCACTCAGACATTTGTGGCATTTAATTATCTCTGTGATGTTCTTTCTAATCTATTTCTCTTGTGACTCACTTAGTGCGATCAATATGATTGACCAGCTGAGTTGGGCAAAGATAAGTTTCCCCGATCAGTTAATTTTCATAAAAGGTCAGACAATCGTCACTAATTTGAAGAGGAGATGCAATATATATTGCGGTCTATATTAAAACATACATTTACTTTTTGGTTGACGGAAACACTCTCATTGGATTAGGTTTATATAGGGTTGTCAACTCTGGTCTGATGTAACTGGAGATCATGTGACCCTGGTTCACGTACCTATTTGACCATGTGATGCTCATGATGCTTCATCCCATGACATTTGATCACATGATCTTTGCCTACCGTTTTCAAACGTTTAAACATTTAGCTGAGTTGAGCGGCTGAGGACCATCAAACCCCAAATAAAATATCTTGACTTCTTGTACAATTGAATTTATAAATCAAGGGAATCATGGAAGAGCATCTTTGTCAAACTATATTCCAGATAGAAGTCTTACAACACCAGGTTAAAGTCCAATAGGTTTGTTTCAAACACTAGCTTTCGGAGCACTGCTCCTTCCTCAGGTGAATAGAAGGAGCAGTGCTCCGAAAGCTAGTGATTGAAACAAACCTGTTGGACTTTAACCTGGTGTTGTAAGACTTCTTACTGTGCCCACCCCAGTCCAACGCCGGCATCTCCACATCATATATTCCAGATGGGATGGAGGTGAAGGACTGTTCATTATCAGCTCAGATGGGGCAGGGGGTGGGCCATGATTTGGGTTGGAACCTAAATCTACTGAGTTTGCATCCTTGGCCTGAATTCTGGTCAGGAACTGGCGAGCGTTCCTTCCTCCAGATCACCCCAACACCTCCACCCAGAAATTCCGAGCTATGGTTGATACCTGACCATTTTGTTATTCATTCCTGGGATGTGGGTGTCACTGGCTAGGCCAGCCCCATCCCGAATTTCCCTTGAGAACATAGTGGTGAGCCACATTCTTGAACTGCTGCAGTCCACGTGGTGTCGGTACACCCACAGTGCTGTTACGGAGGGAGTTGCCAGATTTTGACCCACTGACAGTGAAGGAGCAATGATATATTTCTAAGTCAGGATGGTGTGTGGCTTGGAGGGGACTTGCTGATGATGGCATTCTCATTCATCTGCTGACCTTGTCCTTCTGGATAGTGGTGGTTCAGAAGGTGCTCTCGAAGGAGCTTTGGTGAGTTACTGCAGTGCATCATCGTGTAGATGGTGCACACAGCGGCGGTGGAGGGACTAAATATTTAACGTGGTGGATGGGGTACCGATCAAGCTTTGTCCTGAATAGTGTTGAGCTTCTTGAGTATTGTTGGAGGGCACTCATCCAGGTAAGTGGGAGATTATTCCATCACACTCTTGACTTGTGCCTTGTGGATGGTGGACCGGACTTTGGGGAATCAGAAGGTTAGTTACCAGAATTCCCAGTCTCTGCCTTGCTCTTGTAGCCACAGTATTTATGTTGTGAAGGAATGTAGCTATGAATATGAAGTTATAAGAGAATCCAACTAGAAAATAAGGACTTATAAGATTTAAAGTAGTGAAGTAGGGATTAAAAATTAAAAGCCGAGTTAATCTGCCTGACAAAGGGACAGGAGTTTTAAAAGTATATTAACATGCCTACACATAATTGTGTTCTTAAGAACAACAACATCATGTATGTTAGCATATAGTATGCATGTCCTCGAAAACAAAACATTCTTGAAAAAACAGGAACAGTCCTTTACATCACCTCAGCAAGGCATTGATAATTTGTAAGATACTACAATCTAACAACGGATAAACTCAAGGATGACCCCCAAATAACTTGTTAAATGGAATCCTGGAAACTGAGTGACAACTACCTGCATCTCTCAGCATCCTATTTGCTTGAAGGATATTGACAGAAAACAAAGATGTTGTCCAGCATGAGTGCTCAACATGCTTCCTGCTGGTTTAGTCCTTTAAGGGACTATAAATAAAGGAACTATACAGTAAATTCAGGTCAGTTAAGGCAAATATGACTTTAAATATTGTTGGGTATCTTAAATATCTCTCTGTAACAATAGCAAGAAATGGATTCTCTAATAGAAACAAGGTTATACTTACTTTTGCTAGAACTGTTAATGTTGCAATTGAATTACCATTAAAAGTGAATTGCATGTTTGGTTCTTTAATAAACTTTTATATAATTTAGAAAATATATTGATTCATATAGTCTTCTGTATCCAAACTTGAAAACTCATCTCCACACATTTTTCAGTGGAGAGGTACATTGTCGAGGAGAGATGACTCGAGCTTTATAATATCTGGGTTATTATAATCTGGCTAAAATGTGTTTAAAAGGCTATCTGGTGGATGATAATATTCTCTGGTGACCCCTTCCCTTTGGGGGGGAGATAGATCAGTTCTTCAGACTCATTTAAGGGTCTGAGGCTTGTCTTTCTCAACCGTGAGTGAGAGTGATCATCCGTGGAGTACGCCTGATCTGGAATATCCCCCAAAAAGGAACTACGATTATAATCCACTTCAATATGGCTGGTCCAGTTCAGCTTCTGGTCAATGTTAAACTCTCAGGTTGTTGAGAGTGGGGAATTTAGCATTGGTAATGTCATTGAATGTCAAGGAGAGGTGGTTAAATTCTCTCTTGTTTAAGATGGTCAATACCTGGCACTTGTCATGGAATCCCATAGAATCTCTACAGTGCAAAAGGAGGCCATTCGGCCCACCGAATCTGCATCGACCTTCAGAAAGAACACCCTGCCTAGGCCCACTCCCCCACCCTATCCCTCTAACTCCGTAACCCCACCTAACCACTGGACACTAAGGGCAATTTAGCATGGCCAATCCACCTAACCTGCACATTTTTGGACTGTGGGAGGAAGCCGGAGCACCCGGAGGAAACCCACGCAGACACAGGGAGAACGTGCAGACTCCGCGCAGACAGTCACCCAAGGCTGGAAATGAACCTGGGTCCCTGGCATTTTGAGGCAGCTGTGTTAATCACTGCGCCACTTTGTGTGTGATGCCTCTTGTGTGGTGCAAATTTTGCCATTTATCAGCTCAATCCTGAAGACTTTGCTACACTCGGACATGGACTGCTTCAGTATCTGAGGAGTCGCGAATGGTGCTGAACATTGTGCAGTCATCAGTGAACATCCCCACTTCTGATCATATGATCGAAGGCACTTGGAATATTGCACACAATTCTGGTTGCCATATTGCCAGAAGGTTCTGGAGGCTTCGGAGAGGGTGCAGAGGAGGATTACCAGGATGTTGCCTGGTCTGGAGGGTGTTAGCTACGCGGAGAGGCTGAATAGACTCGGACTGTTTTCATGAGAACGACGGAGGGAGAGGAGTGACCTGATAGAGGTCTACAAGATAATTAGACGCACGGATAGAGTGGATGGGCAGGCACTCTTTCCCAGGATGGAGAGGTCAGTCGCTAGGGGGCATAGGTTTAAGGTCCGTGGGGCACAGTTTAGAGGAGATGTGCGAGGTAGGTTTGTTACGCAGAGGGTGGTGAGTGCCTGGAACGCGCTGCCAGGGGAGGCTGTGGCAGCAGATACATTAACGGCATTCAGAAGGCATCTTGACAAATAGGACCATAAGACATAGGAGCAGAATTAGGCCACTTGGCCCATCAGGCCATTCAATCATGGCTGATATTTTTCTCATCCCCATTCTCCTGCCTTCTCCCCATAACCCCTGATGTCTTCTTAATCAAGAATGTATCTAGTTCTGTGTTAAAGACGCTCAGTGAATTGGCCTCCTCAACCTTCTGCGACAAAGAGTTCCACAGATTCATCACCCTCTGGCTGAAAAAAATTTTCTCCTCATCTCTGTTTTAAAGGATCGTCCCTTTAGTCTGAGATTGTGTCCTCTGGTTCTAAATACATGGATAGGATGGGTATAGAGCGATACGGCATGAGTAAGTGCTGAGGGTTTTGGCCAAGAGTGGTATCATGATCGGTACAGGCTTGGAGGGCCGAAGGGCCTGTTCCTGTGCTGTATTGCTCTTTGATAGTCATTGGGGAGCAGCTGAAGATGGTTTTCTGTGACATGGACGTAGACCTGGGTCACTCATAATGATGGTCACTTACTGCTAACTGCCTCACTCCTCAGTTCCAGCTGATGTGTGCCCGTAACTGGGAAACACGTGGCCACATCAGCGCAGAATAACAAAGGTTTTTGAAACGGGCACAGGGACAAAAACTCATGGACATGAGCCGTTCATTTTCTGTTAGCCCGGGGTCGCCAAACACGCCCCTTGCCAGGAAGCTGATATGTTCAGCCCTCACACTGCTTCATCACACTGTAGACCAGCAATGTGACAAGAAATGGGAGCATGCCCTGTTTTCCAGGCGCAACATGGTTATTTAAGGACCTCCCCCAGATGGCAGGCAGGCAGGCAGGAAGCACGCACACTTCAGACCAGAATACGGATAAAGGATGTGGAAGAAAGATGCTTTAGCCTTGCTTGGATGAGGTACGAGGCACCTCCACACATGCAATTAAGGAGCTGAATCGCTACTTCAATTCCATCGCTGCAGCATGAAAGTGGTGGGACTGGCCCACCATACATTTCTCAGAATATCTAAACCATGGCGGACGTTAGTCGATGTGTTTGTATTTCATTGCAGAGTCCCTGAACCCCCGTCAAACATTTGGAAATGCTATCAATAAAGATTTACATCAAACAAGCTCTTGATATTCATATCATTATCCTTTGTCTCCGGATCATTTATAAACCCTGGTACTATTAACCTCTCATCATTACTTCTCTGAATTATTAGTCAGTGACATTTGCGATGCTGTCTCATTCTTGGTTGCAATAATGACCCTTATTAAATTATGGAGCAAAACATTATTGTCTATCTATTCTGTGATGGTTTATAAACATATTAATTCCCATATTGAGGCTTCAGTGTACATATATTCAAATCAATAAATTGCTTTCTTAAAGTACAAATGAATTGATTTTGGACGCAGGCAAAGAGTAATAAGAATCTGCATTCCAATCTTCTGCTGATGTGCATGACGATTGTTTTATTTTACATCAGATCTCAGAGAGGTTCACACAGGCAGAGGTCTAATTAATAAAATTCTGCGTCAGGGGAGCTTTACTGCATGATCCCCCTCCTCCTCCAATGTGTTGGACATTGGCTGCACGCTATTCCCACAGGTGATTTCCCTGTTGTTTTCCTTCCATTTCTAGGCAGTGCCTTTTATTCCCTTTATAATCCTTCTTGTCATGAGCGTAGACCTTCCTGTATTATTCTTGTCCTTCTTTTGCCTCGTTCCAGCATCTTATAGACCACAGCCTTTCCTCGGTGGATTTCCCACCTGCCATTCCTCTGGTGTCGCCGCTGGTTTCACCATTTCCCCCATCTCCCAAAAGCTACAACAGGGAATACTCTTTGGGACAAGGGTACAGGTCCCAACACTGCTGCTGCTGGAATTTAAATTTAATTAATTAATCTGGAATACAAAACTAGTCACAGTGATGGTGATCAAACTATCATCGATTGTCTTAAAAAACCCTATCTAGGCAGCATTTGATCGAGTGTGGCATCAAGGAGCCCTGGCAAAACTAGAGTCAACGAGAATCAGGGGGGAAACTCTCCACTGGTTGGAGTCATACCCGGCACAAAGGAAGGTGGTTGTGGTGGTTGGAGGTCAATCATCTCAGCTCCAGGACATCACTTCAGGAGTTCCTCAGGGTAGTCTCCTAGGTCCAACCATCTTCAGCTGCTTCATCAATGAACCCCCTTCCAACATAAGGTCAGAAGCGAGGATATTTGCGGAGCACTGCACATGTTCAGCACCATTCGCGACTCCTCGGAAAATGAAGCAGTCTGTGTCCAAATGCAGCAATATCCAGGCTTGGGCTGACAAGTGGCAAGTTACATTCGTGCCACACAAGTGCCAGGCAGTGGTCATTGTGGTGATATGCATCACTGTAAATACACAAGGGGTTAATTTCATAGAATTTACAGTGCAGAAGGAGGCCATTCTACCCATCGAGTTTGCACCGGCTCTTGGAAAGAGCACCCTACCCAAGGTCAACACCTCCACCCTATCCCCATAACCCAGTAACCCCACCCAACACTAAGGGCAATTTTGGACACTAAGGGCAATTTATCATGGCCAATCCACCTAACCTGCACATCTTTGGACTGTGGGAGGAAAACGGAGCACCCGGAGGAAACCCACGCACACACGGGGAGGATGTGCAGACTCCGCACAGACAGTGACCCAAGCCGGAATCGAACCTGGGACCCTGGAGCTGTGAAGCAATTGTGCTACCCACAAGGCTACCGTGCTGCGCTAGGTGAACACACTACGCCTAGCTAGACACGAGAGGGAGCACTAGAGCCATCATGACACACAGACATTCAACCAATAGGTCAGTAAGATAGGACACAACCAATGGGCATTCAAGACACATCCAGACGTGACACTACCACAGGGGGGCATCACACCAACCCATATAAAAGGACACAGCACACATGCTCAGTCTCTTTCCAGTGGAGACACTTAGTGAGTACAGACAGGGTCGATTGAAACACATCACACCCACCACGTGGATTGTAGCAGACTGGTTAGTCAGTCTGAGGAGCTGTAGCAGGATTAACAGTAGAGACAAATCCAAGTAGGAGAATCGTTAACAGTTTAATAAACGTGTTGAAGCTATCTCCAAGTCTGAACCTTCCTTTGTCAGAGTGCACATCAAGATAGCAGCTTATCCTACGTCAAGAGCGTAACAAAACATGGTACCAGTGAGTGACTGTTTAAATCCATATAGTTTCAACTCCGCTAACAGTAACAACCAGCACAAGCACCCAGACAAGATGTTCAAGATTCCGGTTCCACAGCGGCTCAGGTGCCACGGCGATCTCAGTGCAAACTGGCGTGCATTCAGGCAAAGGTTTGAGATCTTCCTGGTAGCAGCTGACCTACAAGACGTGGCCGATGCTGAAAAGACAGAGCTTCTGCTCACCATCGCGGGTGCCAGAGCAGAAGAAATCTTCAAAACATTCAAGTTCTCTAAAGGGCAAGACAAGAATTCCAGACAGTCCTGGACAAGTTTGAACGATACTGCGAGGAAAAGACAAAGAAACCAACAGAAAATGATCAAAGAAGCGCCAATACTAACCACGGGGCCGGGGTGGGCGAGCAGCGAACGCCAATTTTGATTGGTGGCCATCTTGGAAAAGGTGCCGCACATGCGCAGTTGAGAGAAATGCGCAAAGTAAAGGGACAGTGCACGTGCAATCGTTTCCTACGCTCTACGTTACAAGCGGCGTGACGTCAGAGGCTCCGGACCACGCCCACTTAAAAGGGAAATGTCCCAAAACAAGGGGAAAAAAATGTTACGCGTCAAAACAAGATTCTTTCACCTGGAACGACAGCACAATGCCTGAACTTCGACCAGTAGCTGAAAGTAACCGCCGCAGAATCATGCAACAAGCAGTTAGCACCGCCCAAAGAGATGATACAGTCCTTGAAGACTACGACTCAGACGATGATGTCATCATTGGAGATGGCTACCCCAGTACCAAATCCGAACTGCAACGAGATGTGCTCTACAGTGAAGAATCCGACACAGACGTGGATGTGTTCTTCGGATTTGAGGATCTTCAGCCCAGCTTATATGACATCCCGACTCATGAGTGCAGGATGATGCTGCGGCCTGACGTCAAGAGACAAAGAGCGGTACAAGCCCACAGAGAGCGGCCTGCTGCCACACAGAGAGTGGTCCACGCACCAAGAAGAGTCCCCGACTCCACACAGAGAGTGGTCCACGCACAACGAAGGCTCCCAGCCTCCACACAGAAAGCGATGAAAGACTCCATAGCGAGACAACTGCACGTCTCCTCACAGAAAGTGACTCCACTTCTGCACTGTAAATTCTATGATGATAATCTATGATAATTAACACAAGCCTCCACAGCGAGCTCGTGGACAGCCTCCACGATAGAAGCAATGCAAGACTCCAGAGCGCAGTCCTTGCATGAACAAGACCATGAGGGTCTAGCAACCTCCTCTGAGCAACCAGCAGCAGACGATGCAAATCTGCCACGCTCAAGTGAACAGAGAGTATGACAGTCTGCCACGCTCAAGTGTACAGCAAGCAGACTATGACAGTCTACCCAGCTCAAGTGAACGACAAGAAGACACTGAGGCTCGACCCACTGTATGAGCGACAAGTGACGACTGCATCCCACTTCCCATACAAGATGTGCAATGCGACAGACCTCAGCTAGGACAGCGACAGTGAAGCAACGGCCGATATATTTCCAAGTCAGGGTGGTGAGTGACTTGGGAGGTGAACCCCCAGGTGGTGGGGTTCCTAGGTATCCAATGCTTTTGTCCTTCTAGATGGTGGTGGCCTTGGGTTTGGAAGGTGCTGTGTAAGGAACCTTGGCGAGTTACTGCCGTGCATCTTGTAGATGGTACACACGGCCGCTACTGTCCATCAGTAGTGGAGGGTTTGAACGTTTGTGGAAGGGGTGCCAATCAAGCGGGGCTGCTTAGCCCTGGATGGTGTTGAGCTTCGAGTGTTGTTGGAGCTGCACTCATCCAGGCAAGTGGAGAGTATTCCATTACACTCCTGACTTGTGTCTTGTAGATGGTGGACAGGGTTTGGGGGGTCAGGAAGTGAGTTACTCACCATAGGATTCCTAGCCTTTGACCTGCTCTGGTAGCCACAGTATTAATATGGCTAGTCCGGTTCAGCTTCTGATCAATGGTAACCCCCAGGATGTTGATTGTGGGGGATTCAGCGAATGGTGGGAGGTTTCTCGGCGGCTGCTGCCCTAAGGTTCACCCGCTGTTCACCGGCACTTTGCCGGATTTGTGGGCCTTGGGGAGTTTCTCCCTGAGAAGGCCAAACTGTAGTCGGTTCGGCTCACCAGCAGAGATTCACCAGCAGAGATTCACCAGCAGGGATTCACCAGCAGAGATTCACCAGCAGGGATTCACCAGCAGAGATTCACCAGCAGAGATTCACCAGCAGAGATTCACCAGCAGGGATTCACCAGCAGGGATTCACCAGCAGAGATTCAACAGCAGAGATGGCTCCTCACACATCACGGAGCCATTTTGTCTGGCAGCCCCGATCTTTCCCCTCCCCCTTTCAGGCCCATCCCCCTGCTGAATTAACCCCCCCCACCACCACCACTTCAGCCCCCCTTCCTTGTTGAGACCCCCGGAGCCCTCACCTCACCACACCACCCTCCAATAGATGAGGTCCTGTTCCCCCCCTGGCCCGACCCTTGGCAGTGCCAACCTGGCACCTGGGCAGGGTGGCTGGGTGGCACTGATATGGTTCCTGGCTGGCAGTGCCGTGGTGCTCGGGTGCCAGAGGGAGTCCCAGGGTCTCTAATGGGTTGGAAGACCCTCCCCCCCTCTACTCCCCCCCCCCCCCCCCCTCCCCCGATATGCCGTCACACCTGGTCCACATTTGTGGAAACCAGTGCTAAACGTGACCCTGGCGATGTCTCACTGCCGTGGCCATTGACTCCCGGGTACATACAGCGTCCGGGTATGTAAATGGGCCAAAGAGTGGTCCCGGTTTTGGGACGCTCTTACATAATATAATAATCGCTTATTGTCGCAAGTAGGCTTCAATGACTGGGATTGACCCGTTGGGCCTAGATCCGTCCCGGGCGCAACGTGATCGCTGAATCGAGCCCCAGGTGGCACAACACATTGAGAGAGTAATTGGCAACACGTGCATGGTCTTGCGCTTCATAAATAGAGCACAAAGTAGAGAAGTTATTCCGAACCATTATCAAGCTCCAATTAGGTGTCAACTGGAGTATTGCATCCGGTTCTGGCCACATTGCTTTTGGGAGGATGTGAGGGTCCATGAGAGGGAGCGGAGGACCTTTACCAGAAAGATTCCAGGGAAGAGGAATTTGAGCTGCCCGTTTAGGTTGAAGAAGCTGGGGTTGTTCTCCTTGGGAGGTTCAGAGGCGATTTGATAGAGGTGGACAAGATTATGAGAGGTTTGGATAAAGTGGACAAAGGGAAAATCTGTTCGCAATAGTTGCTGCCGCTCATTCAATGGTATTCAGTGTCTGATTGAGGTGCTGGTATTGGGAAGGGGGGGCGGGAGGCACTGAGAGCAAATCCTTGCTCTAGCTCCTGACCACACCCCACCAAACCCCCCCCCCCGCCAAACATTCGCCATGTGACCCACATCTGCCCCTACCGTCACTCACCTGTGCCTGGGTCCATTGCCGATTCTGGGCCTAGTTGCATGTACCACCAGTACATCTTCCCAATGGCGCTGCAAAGCCATGAGAAGTTGCTCGCCTCTGATTGGCCAGCAGCTCTCGGCTGGTAGGAGAGGGAAGGCCTGTTGCTGCCTAGTTGCTTGCCTGATTAATGCGGCGGGCCTGCCCTAAAAGAGGCAATGCGGGGCTCTCGTTGACTGTCCAGCCAGCAGCCGAGAACCCCATGGCCTTCATCACATTCTTCCCAATGTCTGAGAATCACAGAAGCAGAGAATTATCACGGTGAAGAAGGAGGCACTCCGAGTAATAAATTCACTCAGTGCCATTACCCCTTCTTCTCCACGCAACACTGTATATTCTACTCTTTCAGATAGCAGGCTAATTCCCTTTTGAAGGTTTTGATTGACCAACCTCCGCCACACTCTCAGGCAGGGCCTCCATCACATTCTCAGGCAGGGCCTCCGCCACACTCTCAGGCAGGGCCTCCATCACATTCTCAGGCAGGGCCTCCGCAACACTCTCAGGCAGGGCCTCCACCACACTCTCAGGCAGGGCCTCCATCACACTCTCAGGCAGGGCCTCCGCCACACTCGCAGGCAGGGCCTCCGCCACACTCGCAGGCAGGGCCTCCGCCACACTCGCAGGCAGGGCCTCCGCCACACTCGCAGGCAGGGCCTCCGCCACACTCGCAGGCAGGGCCTCCGCCACACTCGCAGGCAGGGCCTCCGCCACACTCGCAGGCAGGGCCTCCGCCACACTCGCAGGCAGGGCCTCCGCCACACTCGCAGGCAGGGCCTCCGCCACACTCGCAGGCAGGGCCTCCGCCACACTCGCAGGCAGGGCCTCCACCACACTCTCAGGCAGGGCCTCCGCCACACTCGCAGGCAGGGCCTCCATCACATTCTCAGGCAGGGCCTCCACCCCACTCTCAGGCAGGGCCTCCATCACATTCTCAGGCAGGGCCTCCGCCACACTCTCAGGCAGGGCCTCCATCACATTCTCAGGCAGGGCCTCCATCACATTCTCAGGCAGGGCCTCCATCACACTCGCAGGCAGGGCCTCCATCACACTCGCAGGCAGGGCCTCCATCACACTCGCAGGCAGGGCTTCAGCCACACTCTCAGGCAGGGCCTCCATCACATTCTCAGGCAGGGCCTCCGCCACACTCTCAGGCAGGGCCTCCATCACATTCTCAGGCAGGGCCTCCATCACATTCTCAGGCAGGGCCTCCGCCACATTCTCAGGCAGGGCCTCTGCCGCACTCTCAGGCAGGGCTTCCACCACACTCTCAGGCAGGGCCTCCATCACAATCTCAGGCAGGGCCTCCGCCGCACTCTCAGGCAGTGCCTCCGCCACACTCTCAGGCAGGGCCTCCATCACATTCTCAGGCAGTGCCTCCGCCACACTCTCAGGCAGGGCCTCCATCACAATCTCTGGCAGGGCCTCCGCCACACTCTCAGGCAGGGCTTCCACCGCACTCTCAGGCAGGGCCTCCGCCACACTCTCAGGCAGGGCCTCCATCACAATCTCAGGCAGGGCCTCTGCCACACTCTCAGGCAGGGCCCCCGCCACACTCTCAGGCAGGGCCTCCATCACATTCTCAGGCAGGGCCTCCATCACAATCTCAGGCAGGGCCTCCGCCACATTCTCTGGCAGGGCCTCTGCCACACTCTCAGGCAGGGCCTCCGCCACACTCTCAGGCAGGGCTTCCATCACAATCTCAGGCAGGGCCTCCATCACAATCTCAGGCAGGGCCTCCATCACAATCTCAGGCAGGGCCTCTGCCACACTCTCAGGCAGGGCCTCCGCCACACTCTCAGGCAGGGCCTCCGCCACACTCACAGGCAGGGCCTCCGCCACACTCACAGGCAGGGCCTCCGCCACACTCACAGGCAGGGCCTCCGCCACATTCTCAGGCAGTGCCTCCGCCACATTCTCAGGCAGGGCCTCTGCCACACTCTCAGGCAGGGCCTCCGCCACGCTCTCAGGCAGGGCCTCCATCACATTCTCAGGCAGGGCCTCCATCACAATCTCAGGCAGGGCCTCCGCCACATTCTCAGGCAGGGCCTCCGCCACATTCTCAGGCAGGGCCTCCGCCACATTCTCAGGCAGGGCCTGCATCACACTCTCAGGCAGGGCCTCCATCACATTCTCAGGCAGGGCCCCGCCACACTCTCAGGCAGGGCCTCCACCACACTCTCAGGCAGGGCCTCCATCACAATCTCAGGCAGGGCCTCCGCCACACTCTCAGGCCGGTCCTCCGCCACACTCTCAGGCAGGGCCTTTGCCACACTCTCAGGCAGGGCCTCCGCCAGACTCTCAGGCAGGGCCTCCGCCACACTCTCAGGCAGGGCCTCCATCACAATCTCAGGCAGGGCCTCCGCCACACTCTCAGGCAGGGCCTCCATCACATTCTCAGGCAGGGCCTTTGCCACACTCTCAGGCAGGGCCTCCGCCACACTCTCAGGCAGGGCCTCCATCACAATCTCAGGCAGGGCCTCCGCCACACTCTCAGGCAGGGCCTCCGCCACACTCTCAGGCAGGGCCTCCGCCACACTCTCAGGCAGGGCCTCCATCACAGTCTCAGGCAGGGCCTCCGCCACACTCTCAGGCAGGGCCTCCATCACATTCTCAGGCAGGGCCTCCACCACACTCGCAGGCAGGGCCTCCGCCACACTCGCAGGCAGGGCCTCCGCCACACTCGCAGGCAGGGCCTCCGCCACACTCGCAGGCAGGGCCTCCGCCACACTCGCAGGCAGGGCCTCCGCCACACTCGCAGGCAGGGCCTCCGCCACACTCGCAGGCAGGGCCTCCGCCACACTCGCAGGCAGGGCCTCCGCCACACTCGCAGGCAGGGCCTCCGCCACACTCGCAGGCAGGGCCTCCGCCACACTCGCAGGCAGGGCCTCCGCCACACTCGCAGGCAGGGCCTCCACCACACTCTCAGGCAGGGCCTCCGCCACACTCGCAGGCAGGGCCTCCATCACATTCTCAGGCAGGGCCTCCACCCCACTCTCAGGCAGGGCCTCCATCACATTCTCAGGCAGGGCCTCCGCCACACTCTCAGGCAGGGCCTCCATCACATTCTCAGGCAGGGCCTCCATCACATTCTCAGGCAGGGCCTCCATCACACTCGCAGGCAGGGCTTCAGCCACACTCTCAGGCAGGGCCTCCATCACATTCTCAGGCAGGGCCTCCGCCACACTCTCAGGCAGGGCCTCCATCACATTCTCAGGCAGGGCCTCCATCACATTCTCAGGCAGGGCCTCCGCCACATTCTCAGGCAGGGCCTCTGCCGCACTCTCAGGCAGGGCTTCCACCACACTCTCAGGCAGGGCCTCCATCACAATCTCAGGTAGGGCCTCCGCCGCACTCTCAGGCAGGGCCTCCGCCACACTCTCAGGCAGGGCCTCCATCACATTCTCAGGCAGTGCCTCCGCCACACTCTCAGGCAGGGCCTCCATCACAATCTCTGGCAGGGCCTCCGCCACACTCTCAGGCAGGGCTTCCACCGCACTCTCAGGCAGGGCCTCCGCCACACTCTCAGGCAGGGCCTCCATCACAATCTCAGGCAGGGCCTCTGCCACACTCTCAGGCAGGGCCCCCGCCACACTCTCAGGCAGGGCCTCCATCACATTCTCAGGCAGGGCCTCCATCACAATCTCAGGCAGGGCCTCCGCCACATTCTCTGGCAGGGCCTCTGCCACACTCTCAGGCAGGGCCTCCGCCACACTCTCAGGCAGGGCTTCCATCACAATCTCAGGCAGGGCCTCCATCACAATCTCAGGCAGGGCCTCCATCACAATCTCAGGCAGGGCCTCTGCCACACTCTCAGGCAGGGCCTCCGCCACACTCTCAGGCAGGGCCTCCGCCACACTCACAGGCAGGGCCTCCGCCACACTCACAGGCAGGGCCTCCGCCACACTCACAGGCAGGGCCTCCGCCACATTCTCAGGCAGTGCCTCCGCCACATTCTCAGGCAGGGCCTCCGCCACACTCTCAGGCAGGGCCTCCGCCACGCTCTCAGGCAGGGCCTCCATCACATTCTCAGGCAGGGCCTCCATCACAATCTCAGGCAGGGCCTCCGCCACATTCTCAGGCAGGGCCTCCGCCACATTCTCAGGCAGGGCCTGCATCACACTCTCAGGCAGGGCCTCCATCACATTCTCAGGCAGGGCCCCGCCACACTCTCAGGCAGGGCCTCCGCCACACTCTCAGGCAGGGCCTCCATCACAATCTCAGGCAGGGCCTCCGCCACACTCTCAGGCCGGTCCTCCGCCACACTCTCAGGCAGGGCCTTTGCCACACTCTCAGGCAGGGCCTCCGCCAGACTCTCAGGCAGGGCCTCCGCCACACTCTCAGGCAGGGCCTCCATCACATTCTCAGGCAGGGCCTCCACCACACTCTCAGGCAGGGCCTCCACCACACTCTCAGGCAGGGCCTCCATCACAATCTCAGGCAGGGCCTCCGCCACACTCTCAGGCAGGGCCTCCGCCACACTCTCAGGCAGGGCCTCCATCACACTCTCAGGCAGGGCCTCCATCACACTCTCAGGCAGGGCCCCGCCACACTCTCAGGCAGGGCCTCTGCCACACTCTCAGGCAGTGCATTCCAAATCCTAACCACTTGCTGCGTGAAAAATCATTTTCTCACATCACCTTTGCTTCTTTTGTCAATTAACTGAAATCTGTGCCCTCTCATTCTCATCCCTTTCACGAGTGGAAACTGTTTCTCCCCATTTACTCTGTCCTGCTGATTTTAAATTGCTCTATCAAATCTCCTCTTAGTCTTCTCCTCCCCAAGAAAAACAGTCCTAACTTCTGCAATCTAACGGCATAACTGAAGTCTCTCATCCCTGGAACCATTCTCATCCAGCTTTCCTTCACTCTCTCCAATGTCTTCACATCCTTCCCAAAGTGCGGTGGCCAGAAATGTACACAATACTCCAGCAGAAGCTGAACTAGTATCTTACACAAGTTCAACATATCCTCTTGCTCTTGCATTCTGGCTTGAGTACTAACCACCTGTCGTGTTATTCACCCTGGGGTAACACAGACTGCAACAGGATGCAGATGAACTGTAAAGCATACACCAAACGTAGGCGTTGGTTCAATACGATTTATTGAACTTCTGTAACATTGCACACAGCTGGCTGTGGGTTGACACTCTACTACTCTGAGTATACTAACTCTAGCTTACTAGACCAGGCTAGCTCTGATCCACGTGTAGAAGGTGCTGACTGATATATACACCCTGACTGTCACTACAGTTGTCACCAGTGGAAGGAGGCGGAGTGCTGATGCCTTTTATAGTTGGAAGCCCCCATCTGGTGTTCTGTCTGGTGATTGGTTGTGTTCTGTCCTGTATGTTGATTGGCTAACCTGGGAGTCTGTCACTGCCTGTTTTTACCTCATGATGTGCATATTATGACATCCCCCCTTTTTAAAAAAAAATTGTCGGTTGCTTAGAGCATATACGACATATTTACAGATATAACTATTGACAGCAAATGGCGAGTGAATGCATATGTACAGGTAAGGTGTCCAGCGTGCAGATACAGAACAATATGTACAAAGGAAATATTTATAAGTCCAATCTCTGGGGCTGGCGTTGGATCCTGAGAGATGGAGGTGGGGACGACGGTGCCTTGACAGGTGGGATTGCAGTCAGATTGGTGGCCTCATGGAGCGAGGTGTCCGGAAAAGGCAAAATGACAGCTGGGAACATGAGATCCGGTGGTGGGCAGGCAAGTTTGCGTAGTGCCCTTCTGTTGCGCCTGACAATGGATCCAACAGCCATGCGAGCCACGAACGACCTGGGAGCAGCCTGTCGAGCAACAACAGCTGGAGCTGACCAGCCTGCACCAGGCAACTTGATGCGAACAGCATCTTCCGGAGAGAGCACGGGCAGATCAGTAGCATGAGCTTCGTACGTCAGCTTTTGCTGGTTTCTGAGTTGCTGCACCTTTTGCAGCACTGGGAGGTGATCCAGGTCAGGTAAATGAATGGCCGGAACAGTCATCCTCTGGATCCGTGGTGTTACCAGGTTCCGAATCCAGCAGCCCTTGCTGCACACTTCAAATGCGTTTGCGTTGGAACTGGGATCCTTGGCCCACGATCGGAGGTGCAGACCTGCACAAGGCTGCATAATGTCCAGGCTTCCCACAATTTAAACATTGCCTGCCTCTTGCAGGGCATTGCCACTTTAAGTGGGCGGTGCCGCAGTTCAGGCACGTCATGACGTTGACGTCGTAACGCTCCGTGCGTTGTCGCACATGCGCAGTGCGGTCAGCCACCGCTCGCACCTGCGCAATGTGGTCTTCGGATGCTTTGTTTTCCTGTCCGTGGTGCGCATGCGTGGGACCCCAGGAAAAGCGCGCGAAATGGGCGCCTTCATCGATGCTAAGGCGCCACATTCGGGCGATGGCCTGTACCCTCTCTGCCTCGTGGGAGGCAAGTTGTCCCTGTTCTGCCGATTTAAGGCGGGAGTAGCGACTTTTCGCCTGTTCATGTACTTTACACGTCTCGATGGCTACTGGCAGGGCCATGTTTTTTATTTTTAGGAGCTGCTCCCGCAGGGCATCGGAGTAGACCCCAAACACGATCTGATCCCTGTTGAGGGAATCAGCGGTGTCACCGTAGTTGCAGGGTTGCGCTAATATGTGGAGATGAGTTAGAAAGGATTGGAAAGGCTCATCCTTACCCTGAAGGCGTTGCTGGAAGACATAGCGCTCAAAGCTCTCGTTCGTTTCGACTTCACAGAGACTGTTGAATTTGGCTAATACGGTCTGGAACTTGGTCTTGTCCTCGCCGTCGGCAAAAGTGAGCGAATTGAAGATTTGGATGGCCTGGTCCCCCGCAGTCGATAGGAGCAGCGCGATTTTCCTGGCATCGGCCGCAGCCTCGAGGCCCGAGGCCTCAATGTATAGACTGAATTTCTGCTTGAAGACCCGCCAGTTGGCGCCGAGATTTCCGGAGATCCGGAGCTGTGGAGGGGCCTGGATCTTCTCCATGCCGCTGGAAGGCACTCACTGGTCGTCACTGAATTATTCAAGGTAAATTACTTAGATGAAGTAGACTCCTGGTATCATGTCGTGTTATTCACTCTGGGGTAACATGGACTGCAACAGGGTGCAGATGAACGGTAAAGCAGACACCTCATGGATTGGTTCAATATGATTTGTTGAACTTCTGTAACAATGCACACAGCTGGCTGTGGGTTGACACTCTACTACTCTAAGTGTACTAACTCTAGCTTACTAGACCAGGCTAGGTCTGATCCACGTGTAGAAGGTGCTGACTGATATATACACCCTGACTGTCACTACAGTTGTCACCAGTGGAAAGAGGTGGAGTGCTGATGCCTCGTGTGTTTTATAGTTGGAAGCCCCCCTCTGGTGTTCTGTCTGGTGATTGGGTGTGTTCTATCCTGTGTGTTGATTGGCTAACCTGGGTGTCTGTCACTGCCTGTTTTTACCTCATGATGTGCATGGGTGCATATTATGACACCACCCTTCACAATTTATCCTGCCTTCCCCAATGCCCTAATACACCCAGACCCCTGGGTTCCTGAACCCGCTGTACACGCCTTTTGTATTGTCTCTCCATGTCCTTCCTGCGAAAATTAATCATTTCTCTGTACTGAGCTTTAGAACATAGAACATAGAACAATACAGCGCAGTACAGGCCCTTCGGCCCACGATGTTGCACCGAAACAAAAGCCATCCTACCTACACTATGCCATTATCATCCATATGTTTATCCAATAAACTTTTAAATGCCCTCAATGTTGGCGAGTTCACTACTGTAGCAGGTAGGGCATTCCACGGCCTCACTACTCTTTGCGTAAAGAACCTACCTCTGACCTCTGTCCTATATCTATTACCCCTCAGTTTAAAGTTATGTCCCCTCGTGCCAGCCATATCCATCCGCGGGAGAAGGCTCTCACTGTCCACCCTATCCAACCCCCTGATCATTTTGTATGCAAAAAAGCTTTATCTGCCACCTCTCCACCTATTCTACCAACTTGTCTATGTCCTTTCAAAGAGCTACACTACCCCCCTCACAGTTCACAACTAGAACATAGAACATAGAAAATACAGCACAGAACAGGCCCTTCGGCCCACGATGTTGTGCCGAACCTTTGTCCTAGATTAATCATAGATTATCATTGAATTTACAGTGCAGAAGGAGGCCATTCGGCCCTTTGAGTCTGCACCAGCTCTTGGAAAGAGCACCCTACCCAAACTCAACACCTCCACCCAACACCAAGGGCAATTTGGACATTAAGGGCAATTTATCATTGGCCAATTCACCTAACCCGCACATCTTTGGACTGTGGGAGGAAACCGGAGCACCCGGAGGAAACCCACGCAGACACGGGGAGGACGTGCAGACTCCGCACAGACAATGACCCAAGCCTGAATCGATCCTGGGACCATGGAGCTGTGAAGCAATTGTGCTATCCACAATGCTACCGTGCTGCCCTTAAGAACAAATAAATCTACACTATATCATTTTCCCGTAATCCATGTACCTATCCAATAGCTGCTTGAAGGTCCCTAATGTTTCCGACTCAACTACTTCCACAGGCAGTGCATTCCATGCCCCCACTACTCTCTGGGTAAAGAACCTACCTCTGTTATCCCTCCTATATCTTCCACCTTTCACCTTAAATTTATGTCCCCTTGTAATGGTGTGTTCCACCCGGGGAAAAAGTCTCTGACTGTCTACTCTATCTATTCCCCTGATCATCTTATGAACCTCTATCAAGTCGCCCCTCATCCTTCTCCGCTCTAATGAGAAAAGGCCTAGCATCCTCAACCTTTCCTCGTAAGACCTACTCTCCATTCCAGGCAACATCCTGGTAAATCTTCTTTGCACCTTTTCCAGAGCTTCCACATCCTTCCTAAAATGAGGCGACCAGAACTGTACACAGTACTCCAAATGTGGCCTTACCAAAGTTTTGTACAGCTGCATCATCACCTCACGGCTCTTAAATTCAATCCCTCTGTTAATGAACGCGAGCACACCATAGGCCTTCTTCACAGCTCTATCCACTTGAGTGGCAACTTTCAAAGATGTATGAACATAGACCCCAAGATCTCTCTGCTCCTCCACATTGCCAAGAACTCTACCGTTAACCCTGTATTCCGCATTCATATTTGTCCTTCCAAAATGGACAACCTCACACTTTTCAGGGTTAAACTCCATCTGCCACTTCTCAGCCCAGCTCTGCATCCTATCTATGTCTCTTTACAGCCGACAACAGCCCTCCTTACTATCCACAACTCCACCAATCTTCGTATCATCTGCAAATTTACTGACCCACCCTTCAACTCCTTCATCCAAGTCATTAATGAAAATCACAAACAGCAGAGGACCCAGAACTGATCCCTGCGGTACACCACTGGTAACTGGGATCCAGGCTGAATATTTGCCATCCACCACCACTCTCTGACTTCTATCGGTTAGCCAGGTCGTTATCCAACTGGCCAAATTTCCCACTATCCCATGCCTCCTTACTTTGTGCAGAAGCCTACCATGGGGAACTTTATCAAATGCCTTACTAAAATCCATGTACACTACATCCACTGCTTTACCTTCATCCACATGCTTGGTCACCTCCTCAAAGAATTCAATAAGATTTGTAAGGCAAGACCTACCCCTCACAAATCCGTTCTGACTATCCCTAATCAAGCAGTGTCTTTCCAGATGCTCAGAAATCCTATCCTTCAGTACCCTTTCCATTACTTTGCCTACCACCGAAGTAAGACTAACTGGCCTGTAATTCCCAGGGTTATCCCTAGTTCCTTTTTTGAACAGGGGCACGACATTCGCCACTCTCCAATCCCCTGGTACCACCCCTGTTGACAGTGAGGACGAAAAGATAATTGCCAACGGCTCTGCAATTTCATCTCTTGCTTCCCATAGAATCCTTGGATATATCCCGTCAGGCCCGGGGGACTGGTCTATCCTCAAGTTTTTCAAAATGCCCAACACATCTTCCTTCCTAACAAGTATTTCCTCGAGCTTACCAATTTGTTTCACACTGTCCTCTCCAACAATATCGCCCCTCTCATTTGTAAATACAGAAGAAAAGTACTCGTTCAAGACCTCTCCTATCTCTTCAGACTCAATACACAATCTCCCGCTACTGTCCTTGATCGGACCTACCCTCGCTCTAGTCATTCTCATATTTCTCACATGTGTAAAAGGCCTTGGGGTTTTCCTTGATCCTACCCGCCAAAGATTGTTCATGCCGTCTCTTAGCTCTCCTCATCCCTTTCTTCAGTTCCCTTCTGGCTATCTTGTATCCCTCCAATGCCCTGTCTGAACCTTGTTTCCTCAGCCTTACATAAGTCACCTTTTTCCTCTTAACAAGACATTCAACCTCTCTTGTCAACCATGGTTCCCTCACTCGACCATCTCTTCCCTGCCTGACAGGGACATACATATCAAGGACACGTAGCACCTGTTCCTTGAACAAGTTCCACATTTCACTTGTGTCCTTCCCTGCCAGCCTATGTTCCCAACTTATGCACTTCAATTCTTGTCTGACAACATCGTATTTACCCTTCCCCCAATTGTAAACCTTGCCCTGTTGCAAGTACCTATCCCTCTCCATTACTAAAGTGAAAGTCACAGAATTGTGGTCACTATCTCCAAAATGCTCCCCCACTAACAAATCTATCACTTGCCCTGGTTCATTACCCAGTACTAAATCCAATATTGCCCCTCCTCTGGTCGGACAATCTACATACTGTGTTAGAAAAGCTTCCTGGACACACTGCACAAACACCACCCCATCCAAACTATTTGATCTAAAGAGTTTCCACTCAATATTTGGGAAGTTAAAGTCGCCCATGACTACTACCCTATGACTTCTGCACCTTTCCAAAATCTGTTTCCCAATCTGTTCCTCCACATCTCTGCTACTATTGGGGGGCCTATAGAAAACTCCTAACAAGGTGACTGCTCCTTTCCTATTTCTGACTTCAACCCATACTACCTCAATAGGGTGATACTCATCGAACTGCCTTTCTGCAGCTGTTATACTATCTCTAATTAATAATGCCACCCCCCCACCTCTTTTACCACCCTCCCTAATCTTATTGAAACATCTATAACCAGGGACCTCCAACAACCATTTCTGCCCCTCTTCTATCCAAGTTTCCGTGATGGCCACCACATCGTAGTCCCAAGTACCGATCCATGCCTTAAGTTCACCCACCTTATTCCTGATGCTTCTTGCGTTGAAGTATACACACTTCAACCCATCTCCGTGCCTGCAAATACTCTCCTTTGTCAGTGTTCCCTTCCCCACTGCCCCATTACATGCTTTGGCGTCCTGAATATCGGCTACCTTAGTTGCTGGGCTACAAATCCGGTTCCCATTCCCCTGCCAAATTAGTTTAAACCCTCCCGAAGAGTACTAGCAAACCTCCCTCCCAGGATATTGGTGCCCCTCTGGTTCAGATGCAACCCGTCCTGCTTGTACAGGTCCCACCTTCCCCAGAATGCGCTCCAATTATCCAAATACCTGAAGCCCTCCCTCCTACACCATTCCTGCAGCCACGTGTTCAACTGCACTCTCTCCCTATTCCTAGCCTCGCTATCACGTGGCACCGGCAACAAACCAGAGATGACAACTCTGTCTGTCCTGGCTTTCAACTTCCAGCCTAACTCCCTAAACTTGTTTATTACCTCCACACCCCTTTTCCTACCTATGTCGTTGGTACCAATGTGCACCACGACTTCTGGCTGCTCACCCTCCCCCTTAAGGATCCTGAAGACACGATCCGAGACATCCCTGGCCCTGGCACCCGGGAGGCAACATACCTTCCGGGAGTCTCGCTCGCGACCACAGAATCTCCTATCTATTCCCCTAACCATTGAATCTCCTACAACTATTGCTTTTCTATTCTCCCCCCTTCCCTTCTGAGCCCCAGAGCCAGACTCCATGCCAGAGACCTGACCGCTAGGGCCTTCCCCTGGTAGGTCACCCCCCCCAACAGCATCCAAAACGGTATACTTGTTTTGAAGGGGAACGGCCACGAGGGATCCCTGCACTGTCTGCCTGTTTGTTTGTTTTTTTCCCCCTGACTGTAACCCAGCTATTCTTGTCCTGTACCTTGGGTGTGGTTACCTCCCTGTAACTCTTCTCAATCACCCCCTCTGCCTCCCGGATGATCCGAAGTTCATCCAGCTTCAGCTCCAGTTCCCTAACACGGTCTTTGAGGAGCTGAAGTTGGGTGCACTTCCCGCAGGTATAGTCAGTGGGGACACCGGTGGTATCCCTCACCACCCACATCCTACAGGAGGAGCATGTAACTGGCCTAGCCTCCATCCCCTCTTACCTTACAGAATATAGCTGCTGTGTGGACTAACTAGATCTCCGCCCTCCGACTCTGCTCCCAGTCAGCTACACTCCCTGTAAACTCCTGGCTCTCTTCGGAAATGTCGGAAACAAAATGAAAGGAGTACCTTACTCACTCCTCACCTAACTCCCTCGGTCACCAAACTCTCACTATCGCACTTAAAAAGCACCAAATTCAGCACTCAGTGCAAACAAAGTCTGCACTGTAGGGGATCACTTTTATACTGTGAATCTAGCCTCTGAAAAACTGGCCTAATCCAATTAACTAATTAACAAGCTCCAGCTGCAAGTGCCTAGAAGTAGAAGCCTGTTTAAAGCTGATTGAAAATTCACCTTCTTCTAAACCAAACAGCAACTTTTAAGTTAATTAACTAAATAAAAGAAAGACTAAACTTTAGATAAAAATGAAGCCTTATACTCCCTCGGTCACCAAACTCTCACTATCGCACTCAAAAAGCACCAAATTCAGCACTCAGTGCAAACAAAGTCTGCACTGTAGGGGATCACTTTTATACTGTGAATCTAGCCTCTGAAAAACTGGCCTAATCCAATTAACTAAATAACAAGCTCCAGCTGCAAGTGCCTAGATGTAGAAGCCTGTTTAAAGCTGATTGAAAATTCACCTTCTTCTAAACCAAACAGCAACTTTTAAGTTAATTAACTAAATAAAAGAAAGACTAAACTTTAGATAAAAATGAAGCCTTATACTCCCTCGGTCACCAAACTCTCACTATCGCACTCAAAAGCACCAAATTCAGCACTCAGTGCAAAACCAACTGTTTTGGATCATCTGCAAATTTTGTAACTGTGCATCGTACACAGAGGTCTATGCCATTAATATATAATCAGGCAAAGCGAGAGTCTGAACACTTGACCCCTGGCGAACTTCACTGCCAACATTCCTCCAGCCTGAACATCATTGACCACTACTTCCTGCCTCCTGGCATTCAGTCAATTTTGTATCCATGTTGCTACTGTCCCTTTTATTCCATAAGCTGTGACAATATTCACAAATGTGTCTGTGCGTCACTGTATCAAATCACTTTGGAAGTCAGTGTACTGGAAGTCAGTGTACTGAAATTTCTTGTACACCATGTCAAATGAATTGCTTGCATCAACCCTCTCTGGTACCTCTTTGAAAACCATAGAATCAAACTATTCGGAGCAGGGAGAGGCAGTTTGACGCCTCCAGTCTACGGCAGTGACTTCCACATTCTCACCATTCTCTGGATAAAGAAGTTTTCCTGAACCTCCGATTGGATTTCGTGGAAGCTTCTAATTATATTCTGATGGCAGTCTCTAAGTTGGGGCGGGATTCTCTCTTCTGGGGACTAGGACCCCACGCCCGCCGGAAAAGGGGCGAGAATCACTCCGGACTTTTTCCTCGATGGTCCGGCGTGATCCTCTGTTTTCCAGTGGGCGGGCAGAACCCCGGCGTGCGTCCCGCAGCTCTGGCTGCCAGCAGGGCCCTGCTAGCCAGACCACGCGGCCGCGCATGCGCACGGTGGCCCACCTCGGCGCGGGCGCCGCCGACATGGCGGAGCCACACAGCGGGCCCGCGTGGAGGAAGGTAGGTCCCACCCAGATCGCGATGGCCCGCCGATCGGTGGCCCCCGATCGCGGGCCTGGCCACCGCTGAGGGCCCCCGCGGGTCCCAGCTGCCGCCGGGTGGTACCACATGTAAACCACGCCGGCGGGAGTTCAGCCGGTCGACCACGGAGAATCGGCGCAGGGGCCTGTCCCAGCGGCCCCCGACCGGCGCCGCGTCGACAGCGCGCGCGGGACTGGCGGGTCTGCGGAGAATCACGGAAGCGCCGGATTTCCGGCATGAACGGCTGTTCTCCGCCCCCCGCGCCCGGCGCGATTCCAGCGCGGAGGGTCGGAGAATCCCGCCCTTGGCTCTTCCCAACAAATTGGCCGGATTTCTCTGATCGTCGGGATTATCTTTTCCCGCTGGAAGCCCACCCCCGCCGGTGGGTTTCCCAACGGTGCGGGGTGACTTCAATGGGAAATCCCAGTGACAAGTGGCGGGAATAGAGAATCTCGCCCGTCAGCGAACGGCATGTCGTCGTGACACGCGGCTGGGGCAACAGGAGAATCATGCCCATCCTCTCTGTATCGACTTTTCAACATTCTAAAGATCTCTTTTAAGACACCCCTCAGCTTTCTCTTTTCAGGAGAAAAAGGGACCCAGCCTGTTCATCCGCTCCTCTTGGTGCACCCCCATATTCCTGGTAACATCCTGACAAATCTTTATTCCACCTTCTCCAATGCCTCAATATCGTTTATATCTGGTGTCCAGAATTGTACGCAATACTCCAGGTGTTGGCCGATCAAGATTCATGGCCGCCTACTCCTTAATTCTCTCCCTCTAGAAATAAATAGAATGGAATAGGAAGATTGAAAGGACTGGAGAGGCTAAGACAGAATGTAGTGATAAAGTGACGCTAGCTTTTGGTTTTAACGGTGGAAGCAGTTTAGGAGAAAAGCAGGCAGAGGAATGGAAAAACAATAATTAGAATGGGGTAGTTACGGTTGTCGGGCATCTTGTAATAACGATAATAATCTTTATTGTCACAAGTCGGCTTACGTTAACACTGAAATGAAGTTACTGTGTAAATCCCCGAGTCGCCGCACTCTGGTGCCTGTTCGGGTACACTGAGGGAGAATTCAGAATGTCCAAATTACCTAACAGCAGGGGCGGGATTATCCGACCCCCCACCGGGCCAGAGAAACGCCGGGGGCGGTGTGAATCCCGCCCCAACGTCGGTTGCCGGATTCTCCGGCGCCGGTTTTTCGGCGGGGGCGGGAATCACGTCGCGCCGGTCGGGGTCCGTTGGCAGCGGCCCCCGCGGCGATTCTCCGCCCGGCGATGGGCCGAGTGGCTGCCCATTTTCGGCCAGACCCGCCAGCATATATTGCACCAGGTCCGTACCGGCGGGACCTGACTCTGTGGGCGGCCTGCAGAGTCCTCGGGGGGGGGGGGGATCTGGCCTCGGGGGGGGGGGGGGGGGGGGAGGGTGCCCCCGCCTGGCCCGCGATCAGGACCCACCGATCCGTGGGCGGGCCAGTGCCGTGGGGGGCACTATTTCCCTCCGCGCCGGTCGCTGTAACGGTCCACCATGGCCGGCGCAGAGAAGAACCCCCCTGCGCATGTGCTGGGATGACGCCAGTACACGCTGGCACTCCCGCGCGTGTGCCAACTCGCGCCGGCCGGTGGAGGCCCTTCGCCGCCAGTTGGCGAGGTGCCAAGCCCTTCGGCGCCAAGCCCTTCGGCACTGGCTGGCGCGGCGCCAACCCCGCCAGCGCCGTCCTAGCCCCTGAAGGTGCAGAGGATTCCGCACCTTCCGGGCGGCCCAACGCTGGAGTGGTTCTCGCCGCTCCTCGGTGCCGGTACGGCCCGCCCCGCCGGATAGCGGAGAATCCCGCCCCACGTCTTTCGGGACTTGTGGGAGGAAACCGGAGCACCCGGAGGAAACCCGCGCAGATACAGGGAGAACGTGCAGACTCCGCACAGACAGTGGCTCAAGCCGGGAATCGAACCTGAGACCCCGGTGCTGTGAAGCGACAGTGCTAACCACTGTGCTACCGTGCCGCTTGGCACTGTAGGTAGCATCCCTGCCTCTGAGCCAAAAGCTCAAGACCCATTCCACGACTTGATGGCCATGGTAAGAGTGTTTATTACATGAAATTAAATGAAAATCGCTTTTTGTCACAAGTAGGCTTCAAATGAAGTTACTGTGAAAGTCCCAAGTCGCCACATTCCAGCGCCTGTTCGGGGAGGCTGTTACGGGAATCGAACCGTGCTGCTGGCCTCCCTCGGTCTGCTTTCAAAGCCAGCTCTTTAGCCCAGTGCTAAACAGACCTGCTAAACATGGCCAAATAGGTGGATTATCAACCTGCAATTCCTTCCAATACACCTAATGATAATAATAACCTTTATTGTCACAAGTAGGCTTACATTACCACTGCAATGAATTTACTGTGAAAAGCCCCTAGTCGCCACATTCCGGCGCCAGTTCGGGTACATAGAGGGAGAATTCAGAATGTCCAAATTACCTAACAAGCACGTTTTTTGGGACTTGTGGGAGGAAACCGGAGCACCCGAAGGAAGCGGCAGAATGTCGCGACAGGGAAAACATGCAGACTCAGCACAGACAGTGACCCAAGCCGGGAATCGATCCTGGGACCCTGGCGCTGTGAAACAACAGTGCTAACCACTGTGCTACCGTGCTGCCTCTGGCCCACTGTAAGAGCGGGAGAGTTCCCTGGTCAGCCAGATCCTGCAGAAGGCAACAGCAAACCACTGCAGTAGCTTGCCAAGACCAGAGATCAACATATGGAATTCCATGGTCTCCAAAGCCCTCATAGGGCATGGCACCCGGGACGGGATTCTCCGACCCCCCGCCGGGTCGGAGAATCGCCGGGGGCTGGCGTGAATCCCGCCCCCGCCGGTTGCCGAATTCCCGGGCACCGGCTATTCGGCGGGGGCGGGAATCGTGCCGCGCCGGTTGGCGGGCCCCCCCCCCCGGCGATTCTCCGGCCCGGATGGGCCGAAGTCCCGCTGCTGGATTGCCTGTCCCGCCGGCGTGGATTAAACCACCTATCTTACCGGAGGGACAAGGCGGCGCGGGCGGGCTCCGGGGCCTGGGGGGGGCGCGGGGCGATCTGGCCCCGGGGGGTGCCCCCACGGTGGCCTGGCCCGCAATCGGGGCCCACCGATCCGCGGGTGGGCCTGTGCCGTTGGGGCACTCTTTTCCTTCCGCCTTCGCCACGGTCTCCACCATGGCGGAGGCGGAAGAGACTCCCTCCACAGCGCATGAGCGGGTATGCCGTGAGCGGCCGCTGATGCTCCCGCGCATGCGCCGCCCGGCGATGTCATTTCTGCGCCAGCTGGCGGGGCACCAAAGGCCTTTCCCGCCAGCTGGGGGGGCGGAAATTAGTCTGGCGCGGGCCTAGCCCCTCAAGGTTAGGGCTCGGCCGCTCAAGATGCGGAGGATTCCGCACCGTTGGGGCGGCGTGATGCCGGACTGTTTCACGCCGTTTTTGGCGCCGGTCGGCGGACATCGCGCCGATTGCGGAGAATTCCGCCCCCGAAGAGAGAGAGAGAGACAGTTGGTTAGGGTTGTTCTCCTTACAGAGGAGAAGGCTAAGGATAAATTTGACGCAGAGATGAATCAAAATTACCAAGGGCTTTGGTAGAGTTGATAGGGAGGAACTGTTTCCATTGACATATAGGCACAGATTTAAATGAAGCAGAGGGAGATTAGAAGAAAGTTTTTTATTTGGTACAGTGAGATGGCTGAAAGGGCAGTGGAAGCAGATCAACAGCAACTTTCCGGATGGAATAGGACGCATGCGGAGAAGGTGACAACTTGTCACAGTTTATTTAAAATAAATTTAGAGTACCCAATAATTGTTTTTACAATTAAGGGGCAATTTAGCGCGGCCAATCCACCTACCCTGCACATCTTTGGGTTGTGGGGGTGAGACCCACGCAAACTCCACACGGACAGTGACCCGGGGCCGGGATCGAACCCGGGTCCTCAGCGGCGTGAGGCAACAGTGCTAAACACTGCGCCACCGTGCCGCCCTAAAACTTGTCATAGTTACGAGGAAAGTGCAGGGGGAATGTGGGACAAATTCGACAACTCTTTCAAAGAGGCAGCACAAAATGGTTCTAAGGCTAGGAAAAGATGAGGAAGTGTGAAGGAGGAACAGTGTCACATTTGCAACTTGCCGGGGACAAGAAAGGGAAAGTTCAGAAGAAGAATATTGATAATAACAGCAGCAACAGAGTGTGACGGGGACGCCTGAGATGGGGAGATTAAGTGGGACAGGATAATTACTGCTTTCATTACATGAGTGTCTGCTCGAGACTATATCTTGATAATTATATGTTCGCATTAAAACATGTTTCTCTCGACCCCACTTGTGAATGTATCACCTGCAGGAATTGCTTAAACCTCTCTTTGACCCCGTGAAAATGCCCAGACTTAATAATGTTTTGGAAAGATATAGGGCGGGATTCTGCGAAAGCCGGCGGGGCAGGCAACTCCGGTGCCGAGGAGTGGCGTGAACCACTCCGGCGTCGGGCCGCCCCAAGGTGCAGAATTCTCCGCACCTTCAGGGGTAAGGGTGGCGCCGGAGTGGTTTGCGCCGCCCCGGCCGGCGCGGAAGGGGCTTGGCGCCACGCCAACCAGCGCCGAAGGGCCTCTGCCGGCCGGCGCGAGTTGGCACATGCGCGGGAGCTCCAGCGTGTGCTGGCGACATCCCAGCGCATGCGCAGGGGGGTTCATCTCCGCGTCGGCCATCGCGGACTGTGACAGCGGCCGACGCGAAGGAATAGAGTGACCCCACGTCACAGGCTCGCCCGCGGATCGGTGGGCTCCGATCGCGGGCCAGGACACCATGGGGGCACCTCCCCCCCCCCGGGGCCAGATGCCCCCACCCCCCCCCGAGGACCCCGGAGGCCGCCCGCAGAGCCAGGTCCCGCCTGTAAATACCTGTCGTAACATACGCCGGTGGGACCGGCCGAAAACGGGCGGCCACTCGGCCCATCGCGGGCCGGAGAATCGTCGGGGAGGGGGGCCGCTGCCAGCAGCCACCCCCCGCCAAATCCCCGGCACCAGAGAGTTCGGTAGCCGGCGGGGGCGGGATTCACACCGCCCCCCGGCAATTCGCCGACCCGGCGGGGGGTCGGAGAATCCCGCCCATATTTTTTCACACGGGCACTGGTGACCCCACCAGTATCCCACCCCCCGCTTTCGCACAAGGAATTTGCGCGTTGCCGTGGGGAGCCACAATACGAGATAGCGAGTTCACGAATTGTGGCAGAAAATTACAAGTCTCTGAATCGTGGGGTGAAAAGGATGGCAGTTATGGGGGACGTGATGGGAGTCACAACAGAGAGACCAGTGTGATTGCATTGCACCATTAATTGGACACTTAAGGCTTGAGGCTACGCAGAATTTTATTGTTAATTAATTTCACCGTTGAACTCAATGGATGCTTCTTCGCGGGTGGAATTGGAAATGAATGACTCTGAGTCAGTGTTTGGGATGTGCTCTGGTTAGATCCCAGGCAGCTCTTGTATAAGCAATATCCACTTGTCTTGGGTCCCGCTGCTCAGACCCAGTTGTCCTGAGGGCCTCTGGCAGGCTAATTGAAACCATTTGGCTGAAAAGAAAGACATGTTGCTGAGGTTGTTTGTCCTTCACTCATTGGGGCAAAGACACCGAATGTCAGATGTTAAACGATCACAGCAATTTATACCACGGGAAAAAAAGGATACTTACTGGTAAAATGTGAACAACAGGTCAAGCAAGCTGTTTCACACTGCTACTATACATTAGCTACATGAGTGGAATTTTCCACCAACGGAGCGCTGTCATCAGTCCAAAAAGATGTCCCACTGACAAAAAACTGCATAACCTCGTCTATGAATTTCAGTGCCAGTCTAATGCCAGGTGCGTAGGCCAAACAGCCCAACGATTGGCAGGTTGAATCAAACAATTTATTCCCTCAGTTGTTCATAATGGGCAGAGTGTAGACTGTACTCAACCAGCCCATGCTTTCGAAATACAAAAGAAAATGCCTGCTGTTAGATGTGATTGGGCAGCACTTACTGAACAATCCTGAGTGCGCTAATAGTGTGGTGATATGCATCACTGTATATACACAAGGGGTTAATGTAAATACACCACAATGAAGTAAACACTAGAGGGAGCACCGGAGATGTCATGACATGCAGACATACAGCTAATGAACACATAGAATAGGACACAATCAATGGGCAGTCAAGACACCCAGAGGTGACACTACCACAAGGGGGCATTACACAACCCATATATGAGGACAGGGCACACACGCTCTGTCTCTTTCCACAGGCGACAGGGAGGCGGGTGGGAGGGGGGGGGTGCCGCCCTGGAAAGCGTGGCTGGCGGGATGGAGAATACCGCCATAATGTGACTAATTTATGCTTGCCAAAAGTGACAAATGTTCACATACAAGGGCCCACTCTCTGCAAACAAAAGGAATATGTTCAATAAAAGCAAAATACAGGAGATGCTGGAAATCTGAAATACAAACAGGAAATGCTGGAAAAACTCAGCAGGTCTGGCAGTATCTGTGGGCGGAGAAACAGAGTTAACGTTTCGAGCCCGTCTGACTCTTCTATGGACATGTGCCTCTTTCTTTAATTACCCGGGAGCTTGGGGGAGGCGATCTTTCCATTGTTTTCTCCATGGCAACACCATGGCCAATCAGAGTTGACTGGCCTACCGATCAGCACACTTTTCCCCTGTAGTATAAAATATCCCGATCGTTGGAAATTTGGCATTCTTGTGTTTGTCCTGATGCGTGCAAGATGAAAAGCTTCGGCAACATGTCACTCTTTTCAGTACAATTCACGTCCTCTCCTACCAAGTAACTATTCGAAACCATTTTCTTTGCCCTGGCCCTTTGTTATCTGCGCTAATTTAAGGTGAGTCGTCCCTTCAGGAGATTCCTCCCAGTTTTGATTCCTCAGTGATTTCCATCTTGGCCTTGTGAAATGAAATGAAAATCACTTATTGTCACAAGTAGGCTTCAAATGAAATTACTGTGAAAAGCCCCTAGTCGCCACATTCCGGCGCCTGTTCGGGGAGGCTGTTACGGGAATCGAACTGTGCTGCTGGCCTGCCTCGTTCTGCTTTCAAAGCCAGCGATTTAGCTCTGAGCTAAACATTGTCACCAATAGAGAGAAAGAAATGCCTCATTTCCTCCCCCCTAACTCTCCCACCTACCACCACCCTCACACACTCTTGTGACCTGTCATTCTCTCCTGAAGGTAGTGGTTTTTGCATGGGTGCAGTCCCACCTGGGGCTTAACCTGCTCACCACTATCTGCCTCATTCTTAATTTGCCAGTGATGGCTGACCATTTGAGAATTGAGGGTAGGGCTACACACCTGAATTCCTGGAGGCTTCATTGCATGACATCCGGCCTCCCGCTGCCTATCCCCCCATGCTCCCATCGTTAGTCTACCCAACATGCTTCATTACATACCACCTTCCTACACTGATTGGCAAGCAAAGACACTTAAGTTAGATGACTCTTGACTGTACAACAGGAATTTTTAAATTCACCGTTAAATGACAAATAACCCATTTTTTAACACCTGGCATGGTTTTTCTACCTGCTTTGCTGGCAGCAATGTCCTAGAGTTCCATCTTAAGTTCCTGAGAACTCAAGGATAACCGTGGGGCATTGGCAACACTAATAGACAGCAACCCTGGTCAACGGTGTTTTTGTTTGCTAATGGCATGGACACATTCCAAGATGGATCACTGAGTAACAATACCACCTGTCAGCTAATGTTCAGTGGGTGACACTCTGGCCCCCGAGATAGAAAGTTGTAGGACCAAGCCCTACCTGACTGCCAGAGGCAGACAGCATTGTCAGAGATCCCCCACACCCAGGCTTTGCCCTCTTCCAGACCCTTCCATCAGGCAGAAGGTACAGAAGTCTGAAGACCCGCACATCCAGACATAGGAACAGCTTCTTCCCCACAGCTACTAGACTCCTCAACGACTCCCCCTCGGACTGATCTGTTCCCTGTAAGAACACTATTCACGACGCCTTATGCTGCTCTTGTTTGGCCCTTGCTCCGCACTGTAACCAATCACTATTTGTTGATGCACCACTGTCAATGTACTCTGTCGATTATTCTTTTGTCTACTATGTACGTACTGTGTCCACTCCCTTGGCCGCAGAAAAATACTTTTCACTGAACTTCGGTACATGTGACAATAAATATCAATCAATCAATCAACCACTACAAAGATCTATTGCTGAAAGTCCAGTGCTACACTGAGGGAGTGTTCCACTCCTCAACACAAAGGGACAAGAGTAGGCCATTCATCCCGTCAAGCCTGTTCTGTCATTCAATTAGATCATGGCTGGTGTATATCTTATATCCATTTACCCATCTTGATTCCCCATCCCTTAACACTCTCATCGAACACAAATCTATCAATCTAAGATGGGAAATTTTCAATTGAGTCCCAGCCTTAACAGGTTTCTGGAGGAGAGAGCACAGCACTCCTGCCTCCCTCAGTTCAAGAGTACTGTCACTAAAGCTTTAATTATGACTGCTCTATATAGTGAAGCTGCATTTAGATGAAAGCCAGTTACAGTTAACTCCCCTCTAACCTGTGTGGCCCTCATTGGGTATGCCGTCTCTTGGGCCTTGAGGCCTCCAATCCTAGGTTTCCGTGGCTGTGTCTGTGGGGCACACTGACATTCAGTGCAGCCAAATGAAAGAGTTACGTTGAAATGGATTTAATGGCCTTGTTCAATTCCTTTTCACAGAATCATACATCACAGAAGGTGGCAATTTGGCCCATCGTTCCTCTGCCAGCTCTTTGAAAGGAGTCCCACTCTCTCACGCTTCCTTCATTCCTACCCTCTGTCATGTGAGTGAACCTTTAAGAAATGGGTGTTTATAAATGGGTGTGTACATAAGTATCTGCAGTAGAAGTACCTTTAAGAAATGGGTGTTTATTACTGCATTGATGTCAGAGTGTGGGTGGAGCTGGACTGTCTGTCAGCTTTTTACTTTCGTTTTAGGCTGTTTGCTGCAGGGTGTGTTTTAGTTTCGTTTTCAGGGCTGGATAGCTGCAGTCACAGCCTGAAGATGTATTAGAGTCTCTCTGTAATCTAAAGACTGTAAACCGATCCTGGTGATTTAAAACTAATAACAGTAGTGACTTTAACCTGATCTGCTTCTGGTAAAAGGTGTATTAAGTCTTATGGATGTTATGTAGCCATCTGGGTTGGCCATGTCCCGATTACAAAATGGACACCCGCAAAGAATGCAGGGAAAATTGGACAATGCTAAAAAACAAGTAGGTGCAAGCTCTGCTGTTGATTAGAACCTTAAACTCTCAGACAGGACAGAAACTACCCAACAATCTACATACTAATGAGCCATCTCCGGGGACAAAAGGGAAACATTTAGATACACAATGTTAAGGCAGACTCCCCGGTGCCAGAAGAAGCTAAGACAAAGCAGACTGACAGTCACCAGGACACGCCCAGCGATCAGGGAACCACCCCTCTATTGGAGGAAAATCGATACAGATAATTGAGAAAGACCCAATTAGTTGAGGCCAAGATCAAGGCCCGCCCAAAAGATCGCGAAGCCCTTTTGAGTATAAAAGGTATCCCCCAAGGGAGAATCTTCCTCCTTTGGCTTTGGCTCTCACCGAAGAGAGAGACCTGCCTAGCAGCTGCATCAGACCAAGTACGTTCCAAGTCAACGCATGCTACGAGATAGACACTCCAAATTGCTACCCTGTAAACAGCTCAACCCAGCAGCCTCAGAACCGAGCAACGGCCATTGTTCCTCTGACTGAGTGGGCGCCCAAAGCTAAGTATAGGCTTTAGTAATAGTGGTAGTTTAGTTTGTAGAGTTTATGCATGAGTAGATTTGACTGTGTGTAAATAAATGAGCATTGCTTTTGAACTTACTAACTGGTGTATCGAGTAATTGATCAGTATTCGGTTCTGAACCTTGTGGCGGTGTTGAAAGATACCTGGCGACTCTTGAGCAAACGTGATTAAACAGAACCAAATTAAGAGCCAACCAAAAGTTGGCAACATTTACTGGTGCCATCTGACGGGACTCGACTTAGAAGTGGCCTAACCACTCCGAGAGAACCCAAAATTTGAATTGAGAATCCAATTGGGAACAAACAGAAAAACCACAAGCGTTTAGAGCAGTACTGATCAAGCCTCTGAGATTCGGAAGTGTGTTAATGCATGCGTACTAACAGGGATATAAGGTAAACCTGAGAGATTTTGTTGCGTAAAACTGTCGGGAGCTTTGTAGGCCGGAAATTAGTGTAAGCCGTACCCGTGTTTACATCACCACTTTATCACCCACTGTTCCAAATTCAGTAGAGATCCTAGATAGAGAGAATGGCAATGAAGGCAATGGAACGCCTTATGAACCCCCAGGAATTCGAGGTCGCAGTGACCAGCAGTAGAGTAGGACAGTGTCCCGTTTGGGAAGATGAGATCAGTAAATATCTCAGTAAAAGGGAAAGGATGGCCCCTTTGGAGTGAATTCTGTGATAATGAGGAAACAGGACCCGGGAGTATAGGACATACTTGGTGGGAGAACCTGTCAGAGATCCACAAGAAGAGCTCAGGGAAAGCTCGCAAGCCGATGGCAATCATGTCCTGTTTGCCACAATTGCGAGGCACAGAGGAGGTCGTTAGGACGCTCCGCAGAGAGATAGAGGAAAAAGATAGAAGTAGTGAGGTAGACGTGAGTGAGGTAGAGAAAGAGAATCGAGATCTGAAAGAGCAGTTAGCAGCAAGGGACAGAGAGGTGGATGATGCCAAGAGGGCACATCAGTATTATTTTGTGCATTTGAACAGTTTTCAGACACAATATGATAAGGCATACCAGGACACGCAACGTGCGGTCTTGGTAAGACAAGAAACAGAACAGCAAGTTGAGAAATTGCAGAAACAGTGCAATGATTTAAAAGCAACCCTACGAGCACTCCATACTTCCACGACGGAACAAAGGCAGAGCTCCGTAGACCACGTAAAGTGCCGGAAGCAAATTGCAGAATTGCAATCTCTGCTGTCCGTGCAAAATGGATTTCAGAGTACATTCGGACCCCAATTAGATCAAGAAAACGGCCCCGATTGGCAGGAATTGAACGAGACTGCCCATAGATACGTACATGGGACATGTACGCAGGAAATCCCCAGAAAAGGAAAGCGCCCCAACCCCCAACCAAACAGGCAGAACACACCTCCATGAATCCTGTGACCACACACCCCAGGGCCACAGCAGAAGGAGAAGCAGATTTCCTTTACACAACCCCGTTAACCGTGACCCAATTACGGGACGCGTGTGGAAAAATGACACCGTTCCTTCCCACTTCAGACCCCCAACAATTTTTCGCGAAAGTCAAACAGCAAGCAACCATGTACGGCCTGGACGAAAAGCAGCAAGTGAAGCTCACAGTTTTGAGCCTCAACCCTTCAGTCATGGCAGCCCTTCCCGACCCACAGACTGTAGGAGGAGGCACACTCCAAGAGATGCACACAGCGATCCTTGATGCGATTGGCTATAACAGAGGGGACCACGTAGAAGGCCTAAATAAGTGTTGGCAAAAGAAGACAGAGCACCCCACAGCATTTTCTGGACGTTTGTGGATTCACTTCACAACAGTTTTTGGAGAGTTAGCCCGTGCCCATTTGTCCCCAGATAATATGGCCAAATGGACCCGAATTCTAGTCTCCCACGCCACAGAAGCTTGCGCAAATTATGACCCCTCAGATGAGGCCCACAATGAAAAATGGGTTTTGAAGAGATTGTCCCGCGCTTGAGAGCAATCAATTGCAGGCAAAACCACATTTATAACACCCGATGAAGAGCAGGTAGAAATAAACCCAGTTAAAGCGCACCAGAACCCCGCCTGGGTAAATGAGGGCAGGAACAGCCAACCCCAGCCAAAACCTCAAGAATGTTATAATTGTGGACAGCTAGGACACTTTGCATGAGAGTGCAATGCGCCCCAGAAGCAGCAGAGAAACCAACAGATAGGCACCCTAAACAAGAATAGGGCAAAGCTGATCCAAAGCATTAGCGCCCGTTCAGAGAATGCAGACATGAACGGCACCGACTGACAGCGTTCGGGCTCCCCAACTTGGGTCTGCAACACCCTTTGGGAAAATGTCCAGTAGACCGGTAGTAGCAGGCAAAGTTCGGGGACACCCCGTAGAATTTCTTTGGGACACAGGAGGGTCCCACACCACATTCAATTCCTCCACAATGTTTCAGCGCGACACATGGCCCACAACAGGCACCTTCACACTCAGCGGTTTTACAGATCATTTACAACAGGGACACATCACAGCCCCTGTAGCAATACAAATAGGGAACATCACAACCAAGCACCCCGTAGTTTTAGTTGATCTGCCCCAGACAGCAGAACATATCCTTGGGGTTGATTTCATGAGCTCCCATAATCTTTCTTTTGATCCAGTTAACAAGTGTGTATGGAAAATGGCAAAGGCAGCACGAGCCCCCGCCACGCTCACAGTAGGAGAATACGTAAATAGTATTAGCTCAGTAGGAGACTTCTGGTTCGACCCTCAAGTCATTAGTGCAGACAAACAGGTTAGGGCAGTCCTGCAGGAACATAAAGCAGCATTTGCACAGCACAAGCACGACTGTGGCAGTTTGGCTGGCTTTGTGAACATTACAGGTCCCGACCCTAAACCCCAGAAGCAGTACAGATTTCCCCAGGAAGCAGAGGGAGAAATCTCCAAAGTAATAGAGAGTTTGTTGGATCAAGGCATACTCAGATCAGTAGCCTCCACAAACAACGCACCGATTTGGCGAAGGAGAGCATATCGCTCTCGCACCCCGGTATACAGATTTAGGTCCCCCATTTCTGGATTTCACCAGACCCCTGAACCCATTGGGACGGATTAAAGAGCATCCATTTGTTTAATGTATTCTATGGAATAAAGTGATGTAAACCTCTGTGTCTGACTGCCAGGCCAGAGAAATTTGTGTGCTGCTATTTTGTACAGTTCAAGATGTACAAATTATTTTTGGATTGTTTGTATTTTTGGATTGTTTGAATGAGGATAGCTTATTGAGAATAGTTAGAGGTTCCAGGTTTTTTATTTTTCTGTAATGCATGTCTTAATGTCATAGCGCCCCGTAGAATGTTATGATAATGAATGTATTTAAAATGGTTTCGGTAAAATTGTAAAGTTGCATAGGATAGGACCGTGTAGACCTAAGTATAGGTGCCCCGGGTGGTCAGAGGATGAAGACGCCATAGCAATGTGATCCTTCACGCTTCGCGTTGAGGATCACAAGGAGGTAGTGTAGCCATCTGGGAAGGCCACGTCCCGATTACAAAATGGACACCCGCAAAGAATGCAGGGAAAATTGGACACTGCTAAGAAACAAGCAGGTGCAAGCTCTGTCTGTTGATTAGAACCTTAAACTCTCAGACAGGACAGAAACTACCCAACAATCTACATACTAATGAGCCATCTCCGGGGACAAAAGGGAAACATTTAGAAACACGATGTTAAGGCAGACTCCCCGGTGCCAGAAGAAGCTAAGACAAAGCAGACTGACAGTCACCAGGACACGCCCAGCGATCAGGGAACCACCCCTCTATTGGAGGAAAATCGATACAGATAATTGGGAAAGACCCAATTAGTTGAGGCCAAGTTCAAGGCCCGCCCAAAAGATCGCGAAGCCCTTTTCAGTATAAAAGATATCCCCCAAGGGAGAATCTTCCTCCTTTGGCTTTGGCTCTCAGCGAAGAGAGAGACCAGCCTAGCAGCTGCACCAGACCAAGTACGTTCCAAGTCAACGCATGCTACAAGATAGACGCTGCTAGTTGCTACTCTGTAAACAGCTCAACCCAGCAGCCTCAGAACCGAGCAACGGCCATTGTTCCTCTGACTGAGTGGGCGCCCAAAGCTAAGTATAGGCTTTAGTAATAGTGGTAGTTTAGTTTGTAGAGTTTATGCATGAGTAGATTTGACTGTGTGTAAATAAATGAGCATTGCTTTTGAACTTACTAACTGGTCTATCGAGTCATTGATCAGTATAGAATTTACAGTGCAGAAGGAGGCCATTCGGCCCATTGAGTCTGCACCGGCTCTTTGAAAGAGCACCTGCACATCTTTGGACTGTGGGGGGAAAACGGAGCACCCGGAGAAAACCCAAGCACACACGGGGAGAACGTGCAGACTCCGCACAGACAGTGACCCAGCCGGGAATGGAACCTGGGACCCTGGAGCTGTGAAGCAATTGTGCTATCCACAATGCTACCGTGCTGCCCTAAATGTTACTGGAACAAGCAATCCACTGGCCTGGATAAATGTGGTGGAGATACATGTTCAAAATCCCAGCACACCAGCTGGGGCAATTTAATTTCAATAAGTGTGGAATAAAACGCAAGTCTTATTAATAATTATCATAAACCTGCCCGATTATTGTAAACATCCATCTGGTTCACTAATGCCCTTCAGGAGAGGAAAACTGTTGCTCTTATGCAGCATGGCCTATGTGAGACTCCAGATCCACAACCATGTAGTCGACTCCTAACTACCCTCTGAAATGGCCTCGCAAGTCACTCGTTTGTAGCTGACTCATCATCACTGTGCAGCCCCGGGAAAGCGAACACGCGGAGGCGATGACTGTAAGAAAACTCAAAGCGTGACTTGGAGGGGAACTTGGCATTCCAGTGTGTGTTTTGCTTTTGACCCTCTGGATTGTCGAGGTTGGCGTTTGGGAGGAGTTGTCAAGGAAGCCTTACTGCAAGAGACCTCTGACCAAGCACAGGGTGTAGTATTTATTGTGTCAATCTGCAAAGGGACTGGCCCAACCATAAGTAAGTGTGACAATTTGGAGTTGAATAATATGGGTCACACATTGTTGAATTAAGGAGCCAATTGACTGTGGCACTGTTGTAACACTCGCCTCGAAGTCACCCCGTTGACTGGAGGTCAGAATGACGCTGCAGAGATGCTGGGTGCAATTAAATGGCCTCGTTGCGCCTGACTTGGTGACGCGACAAGGCCTTTTAATCTTGTGCGAGGCCTCTTGCGAGATTCGTGACCCTCGGAAAGCCTCGCACGATCTAACGAGATCTTGCGAGACGTCGCAATCTGGATATGCACCCCATAGGCTCATTCAAATTTGGCTATGTCGGATTCTCCTGAGGCCCAGGAACAAGTGGCTGCACCTGGGAGAACTCGCCAAGGCGCTGTTTAGCACTGGTCCGCACAAACGTGGACCAGGTGTAATGGCACCTCGGGGGGGGGGGGGGGGCGTCTCCCAGGCTACTGGAGACTCCCGGGTGGCTGGGCTCTGGGCAAGGTGAGACCCTGGCATTCCTGCTGGCACCTGGGCACCTTGGCACTGCCAGCATGGCACCCTGGAAATGCCGCCATGGCACTGCCAGGGTGCACAGATGGCACTGCCAGGCTGACAGGGGCACTGCCAGGGTGCCAGGCTGGCTGTGTCAAGATGTCCAGGTCCCAGGTTGCCTGTGCCAGGCATCCAGCCCGGGGTGGTCTGCCTTTAAGAAGTGGGGTGAGGTGGGGGGGGGGGGGGGGGGGAATGCCCGGGAACCCCTAAGTGGGAGGGTCCGGAGGCTGCGGTGTGCGTGCTGAGGGCAGTCGAAAGATCAAGGCGATATTTAAAAATGGCGCCCCAATCTCTTCCTGCACTGATGAGCTGAGCTTGTCAATCAGGAAATGAGATAAGTTTAGCCGCGGTAGGGCGTTCCCCGCGAAGGCCAAAACAAATGGAAGAGTCCCATTCGGTAGCGGGGTTGTTCTTGGCGTTGCAGGTCCCGAAAAACACCCCGTTATACGCACCCAAAGCAGGACTCTGTTTTTCCCGTTAAATCGCGCCCGCTGCCTTTCAGGTGAGAGGTTAAACTGACGCCCTGTCCATCCTTGCAGACGTGTAAAAGAGCTAAGGTATTATTTCAAAGAAGAACTGAGCAACGTTTATCCCTCAACCAACATCATTAAAAGAGACAATGTGGTCATTGTCATACTGTTTTGGGATCTTGCTATGTACAAATTGACTGCCATGTTTCCTACGTTTGGACACAATACACGCTTCAAAAGTACGTAATTGACTGCACTTTGGGATGCATTGGGTTTATGGAAGGCACTTTATAAATGTGTGTTCTTCCTTAATCTTGAGATCGCTGCCATAGAGGGAGAGCATCTTCATAGATTATCATAGAATTTACAGTGCAGAAGGAGGCCACCCGGCCCATCGAGTCTGCACCGGCTCTTGGAAAGAGCACCCCACCCAAGGTCAACACCTCCATCCTATCCCCATAACCCAGCAACCCCACCCAACACTAAGGGCAATTTTGGACACTAAGGGCAATTTATCATGGCCAATCCACCTAACCTGCACAACTTTGGACTGTGGGCGGAAACCGGAGCACCCGGAGGAAACCCACGCACACACGGGGAGGATGTGCAGACTCCGCACAGACAGTGACCCAAGCCGGAATCGAACCTGGGACCCTGGAGCTGTGAAGCAATTGTGCTAACCACTATGCTACCGTGCTGCCCAGACCAGTTCTCCAGACCAGGCATATTCAAACTCGGGAGCGCGACCCGCCCCCGACCGCCTGGAGGGCCGCGGAGCCGTCCGTCGCGGCGCTCCCGACCGCGCAAATCTGCGCGCAGCAGCCGGCTGTTAATAACACTGGCTGCAAGCGGCCTTCAAAATGGCCGTGAACGTGTAAACAAACGCGGCCGCACTGCGCATGTGTGCCCGATCATCGGCATGCATGCGCAAAACTATGCACATGCGCGCCTATGACCGGGAACGCATGCGCAGTGCGGCCGCTTTTATTTTAAACCGTCGCAGCTTTTTGTTTTACAAGTTCGGGGGGTTTTATTCATTTATTTTATTCATTTAATTTTTTTTTTTCCATTTATTTTATTAATTAAAAAAAATTTTTTTTTTACAAGTTCGGGGGGGGGGGGGGGGGTTTATTTGATAAAATTTTACCAGAAAAAAATGCAGAACTTTGGACAGATGGAGACTCCATACTTTCCGACACCGGAAGGCTTTACCTGCATCCAACAGGTTCCATTGGAGGAGGGTGTACGAGGGCCAAAGGGACCCAAAACCATTTCCTCCATTTTTGTCACCAGCAAACAAGGTAAGAGAAAATGGTGGTCGGCAGGTCGCGGATCGGCCGGGTTGGGCCCCGAAGGTTGGCCGGTTGTTAAAAATGGGTCCCCGGAAAAAAAGTTTGAAGAACACTGCTCCAGACTGATTCATGGAATGGCAGAATTGTTGTTGAGGCGAGATTGGGTCAGCTGGGCTTGTATTGACTGGAATTTAGAAGAATGAGAGGGGATCTCATTGAAACGGATAAAATTCTGACAGTGCTGGACAGGCTGAATGCAGGGATGTTGTTTTCTCTGGCTGGGGGCGGGGAGCGGGGTTGCGGTTTAGAACAAAGAATCACAGTCTCAGGGTACAGTATAGGACATTTGGGACTAAGATAAGCAGAACAGGGGGTGGGGAACCTGTGAAACTTTCCACCACAATGGAGGCCGAGTCGCTGAATATATTCAAGATGGAAATGGATGGATTTAGAACATAGAACATACAGTGCAGAAGGAGGCCATTCGGCCCATTGAGTCTGCACCGACCCATTTAAGCCCTCACTTCCACCCTATCCCCATAACCCAATAACTCCTCCTAACCTTTTTGGTCACTAAAGGCAATTTATCATGGCCAATACACCTAACCTGCACGTCTTTGGACTGTGGGAGGAAACTGGAGGTCCCGGAGGAAACTCACGCAGACACGGGGAGGACGTGCAGACGCCGCACAGATAGTGACCCAGAGGGGAATCGAACCTGGGACCCTGGCGCTGTGAAGCCACAGTACTAGCCACTTGTGCTACTGTGCTGTCTTTCTGGACTCTAAAGATGCCAGGGGGAATTGGGAGATCGAGGGAGTATGGCACTCGGATGGAGGATTAGCTGTGAGCATGTTGAATAGCGCAGCAGGCTCAAAGGGCCAAATTACCTGGGGCAACATGGCATCACAGTGGTTAGCACTGCTGCCTCACAGCTCCAGGAAGCCGGATTCAATTCCGGCCTCAGGTGACCGTCTGTGTGGAGTTTGAACTCTGCGTGGGTTTCCTCCGGGTGCTCCGGTTTCCTCCCACAGTCCAAAGATGTGCAGGTTAGGTGGATTGGCCATGTTAAAATTGCTCCTTGGTGTCCAAAAGGTTAGATGGGGTTACTGGGTTACGGGGATAGGGTGCTCTTTCCAAGAACCGGTGCAGGGTCGATGGGTCGAATGGCCTCCTTCTGCAGTAAATTCTATGATCTACTCCTGCTACTATTTTCCATGTTTCTAATCAGTGCAGCTGGAATCTAGATTCATGGACCCAACAAATTAAACAAGGGAAAAGATTTGGAAGGAAGGTTTGCTTAGTAAAGGTGTAGCTAAAAAATATGGTCATGTTCAGCTGAAAAGGCATTGAACAAAGATTCGGTTAGACATAAACCTTGCTGTGAGATTAAAATCATAACTCAAACCTCAACAGGCAATAGTCAGTGTTTATTCCAGTAAATCTCTACCTCCTTACAGCACAACCTCTCTGGCGAGGGACAAGTCCTTGGAAGGAAATGAATAACACAGTTAATGTTTTTTAAATCTCTTCACTTACACTAGAGGCATAAATCTGATGCCTTCACACCTTAATAAGAGACTTCTGCATTTCGAGCAGTTTGTTTGGAGGAAGGAAATCCGGATGGAAGCTGGGTTGACAAAAATTGGAAGCGTGGGAGAGTGCAAAGCATTCAATGAGATCTAACTGAACTCCAGAGTACTATATCAAAGCAGAAAACAGCGAGAATGATTTCAGTTCTCAACGTCATTTGCAGCTCACACAGAGCCAGCGTCAATGCCAGAAACATGACTCTTGTTTGTAAAAGTCTTCAATATGTCTCTGAGGCACAATGGAGCAACAAAGACTTAGATTTGTAATCCCCCCTTCTTCAATCATGTCAGTTCCTATCGAAAGATGAAAGCCTGAAAAATGTACAGGATTTGGGCCTCACCGCCCTTGTGAGGTGATGGCATCAACAGGTTAGAAAATGTTCCCAATTCAATCCCACATCTCCATTTCATTGGCCAACGCCAGGCAGGCCAATCTTTGTGGGAGTTGGGGGGGGGGGGGGGGGGGGAGGGGGGAGGGGGGGAGGGGTCACCGCAATTGGCCTCGGTGCCACAGGCTATGGAGTAGGTCAGTGTTAAACAGGGTTAGGTGGATTGGCCATGCTAAGTTTCCCTTAGGTTAGGTGGGGTTACTGGGTAACGGGGATAGGGTGGAGGTATGGGCTTAAATGGGGTGCTCTTTCCAAGAGCCGGTGCAGACTCGATGGGCCGAATGGCCTCCTTCAGCACTGTAAATTCTATGATCTATGATCTAAGCCGTGGTCCTTGCTCCGGATCAGTTCTCATTAACAGCAGCTGGAATGTGAGAACAGGACTGGTCTTGGCACTGAAGTTAAAACAAAGAGCTGCATTTATATAGCCTCTTTCACTACCTCTGAACGTCCCAAAGCGTTTCACAGCCAGCTAAGCGACATCTCTATTTTAACACTCTCACCAGTTGTTTTCAAATCCCTCCATGGCCTCGCCCCGCGCTATCACTGCAACCTCCTCCAGCTGGAGGCTTTTCCCTGGGGTAGAGGGGTCAATTGCTAGGGGGCATAGGTTTAAGGTGCGAGGGGCAAGGTTTAGAGGAGATGTACGAGGCAAGTTTTTTACACAGAGGGTAATGGGTGCCTGGAACTCGCTACCGGAGGAGGTGGTGGAAGCAGGGACGATAGTGACATTTAAGGGGCATCTTGACAAATACATGAATAGGATGGGAATAGAGGGATACGGACCCAGGAAGTGTAGAAGATTGTAGTTTAATCGGGCAGCATGGTCGGCACGGGCTTGGAGGGCCTGTTCCTGTGCTGTACTTGTCTTTGTTCTTTGTTCTCCACAGTCCTTTGGGAAACCTGCACTCATCTAATTCTGACCTCTTAAGCGGCCATGAATTTAATTATGCCACCGTTGACGACTGTGTTTTCAGCTGACAAGGCCCTAAGCTCTGGAACTCCCTCTCCACTTCTCTACCTCACTTTCCTCTTTTATGGTGCTCCTCAAAACCGGGAGGGATTAATTCAAACATCACTAATTTCTCCTCCGTAAACATAAAGGTGTTTTTGATTTGCTTCCCATTTTGTAAGAGGTGGCATATTTCCCAATCCCTCGGTATTTTGCCTGTTCCAATTTTCTATGAATAACCCCGCAGCAAATCTGAGACATGGTGAACTCAAAGGGTTAGTTTATTTGCACACATTCCAAACACATCAGGAGCGTTGCAAGCTTGTAACATTGCCCTCTTTGCATTCATACAGTAAAAAAGGGATAGAGAAAAGAAAGATTGACAATGGAGAGACCACAGAGAAAGTAAATATTGTCCTGTAACTTCTTGGTTTCTAAAGGGCAATAGTGGCACAGTGGTTAGCACTGCTGTCTCAAGGCACCGAAGACCCAGGTTCGATCCCGGCCCTGGGTCACTGTCCATGTGGAGTTTGTACATTCTCCCCGTGTCAGCGTGTGTCTCACCCCCACAACCCAAATATGTGTAGGGTAGGTGGATTGGACGTGCTAAAATTGCTCCTTAATTGGAAAAATTTAAATTAACTTCCTGGCGCTCCAGTGTCGGTTTTGGGGAGCACCCCAAAGATGTGTTGGGGAATCCCTCTTGGCATTTCCCAGGTAAGGTCTTATCTGGAAATTTTCCAGAAGCACTAACTTCCCCTGGGCAATTGTGTTGTGCTGGGGACCATCCAACAAAGTGATTTTAATCACTAACTTTCGATAGTTCTGCGAGAGTTATAAGAAATAAAATCTACCCCCCCTCGACTAATCAACCCCAGGGTATTCCCAAACCCCCCCTTCTGAAGCCCACCATGAGATTCCCCCCAAATTCAACCCAACACCGATTACTCCAACCCCCCCCCCCCCGCAACAGAGCTGACCCAGCAACCCCACCGCTCTCATAATTGGACCCAGACCCCACCACCCCAGAGCAAGCCAACACTATGCCCCTCCCTCGCAATTGACCCCAGATCCCAACCTCCCAGATCAGGCCAGGCACCCACCTACCTACACACTGAATGGACTGCACTCCCCTCCCGAGTAGACACTCCCCCCCCCCCCCCCCCAAACCCTCCAGGACCTCTACACCCCTCTACGAGCAGATTCCCAGCCCCCAACCCTGAACACCCTGAGTGGATCCCAACCCCCCTCTCCACTGCTCCCCTGAACCCCTATTCCCCATTCACCCCCCCACCCGAGCACTCCACCACCAGCACCCCAGTCCCCCCATTACCCCCGGACCCGGAGCAGCCAAATCCCATCAATGTGCCCTGGACACTTACCTTCTCCCGGGTGTCAGATTCACTGGGCCTACTCAACCTAACTGCGTTCCAGCAGCCTGTGCAGAAAAAAAGGGGAGGTGGCCTCCCTGAGCTTTCTGCTGTCACACCCTGCTGGGGTCTGCGGGGACTCTTGCACTGCAGGTTCCAAGCAAATCCAGCCATTTGGGTAGGGGCCTTTCCTACTCAGCTCTCCCCGTTTATCTTTCCGATGTTCATGGGAATGAACAAGAACAAAGAACAAAGAAAAGTACAGCACAGGAACAGGCCCTTCGGCCCTCCAAGCCTGAGCCGACCATGCTGTCCGTCTAAACTAAAATCTTCTACACTTCCTGGATCCGTATCCCTCTATTCCCATCCTATTCATGTATGTGTCAAGATGCCCCTTAAATGCCACTATCGTCCCTGCTTCCACCACCTCCTCCAGCAGCGAGTTCCAGGCACCCACTACCCTCTGTGTAAAAAACTCGCCTTGTACATCTCCTCTAAACCTTGCCCCTCGCACCTTAAACCTATGCACCCGAGTAATTGACCCCTCTACCCTGGGAAAAAGTCTCTGACTATCCACTCTGTCTATGCCACTCATAATTTTGTAGACCTCTATCAGGTCGCCCCTCAACTTCCGTCGTTCCAGCGAGAACAAACCGAGTTTATTCAACCGCTCCTCATAGCTAATGCCCTCCATACCAGGCAACATCCTGGTAAATCTCTTCTGCACCTTCTCTAAAGCCTCCACATCCTTCTGGTAGTGTGGCGACCAGAATTGAACACTATACTCCAAGTGTGGCCTAACTAAGGTTCTATACAGCTGCAACATGACTTGCCAATTCTTATACTCAAAATGGTTTGGGAAGGGCCTGCCTGAGTGTCCAGACCTATGAGTGAGATTGTGGCTGTGACAGTTGCAACCCGGCCTATTCTCTGCTGCTCTGAGTGAGTCTGCAGATTGGGCGGGGTGGGGGGCGGGGGGGGGGTAAGCCAGTTTTAAATTCATCTAACAACGGGATCTCATGAAACCCCTTATGTGAGATACTAAAGGACCTTACTCATCGGTCAAACGCGATTTTCTTCAGCCGTTTGAACTCGATCCACGTTCCGGAATTGCTGCCATTATGCCTCCAGAACTAACTTCTAGGTACTTAGGATGGCAGGTTTGGGCTCCTGATAATTCAGGGACAATTGAGGGGTCAGTTTGGGGTAGGCCACTTCGGTTCTCCTGACAGTTACCTTTAAATTAACAATATCCAGATATCCAATGGTCATTTTATCTGTCCTGAATGCAGTTGACTTTATCTGAAGGGGTGAGGAAGGTGGAGATAATTCGAGCGACAGCTCAGCATTTAACTTTGCCCGAGACACAGTCTGAATTGTCGGAATTAGCTAAAATTCAAATTACAAATGAATCAATTAGCAACGCAGGAAAAAGATGAAATAGAACTGAGGCAGCCTGAATTGGAATTTAGAGCAAAGAAAAAGGGAAAGAGCAGCAACGGAAGAAGGAAAGAGAGCCAAAGGCAGAAGAAAAGGAAACGGAGAGGGCAGCAATAGCAGAGGAAAAAGACAAGGAGAGAGAATTTGAACTTCAGAATTCAAAGAGATTATGAGCTTAAAATGTTGGCATTAAAGCCAGATGTTTAGGAAAGTCTAGAAACCATAAGACCATAAAACATAGGAGCAGTGTTAGGCCACTCGGCCCATCGAGTCTGCTCCGCTATTTCATCATGGCTGATATTTTTCTCATCCCCATTCTCCTGCCTTCTCCCATAACCCCTGATCCCCTAGAGGAGTGAGTAACACCTTTTTAGTCAAAAGCCTAGTGGGGATATGTTAAAATATATTCATGCACTGCCAAGGTTTGGTGAGAAAGATGTAGAAGCCTTTTTTAAATCTCATTTGAGAAACTAACCAAACAATTAAATTGGCCAAAAACCATGTGGGTATGGTTGCTTCAAACAAAGTTAGTAGGTAGAGCGAGTGACATGTTTGCATCATTATCAGAAGATGTAACTAGGGATTATGATGAAGTGAGAAAAGCCATATTATTAGCACATGAGCTGGTGCCAGAAGCCTACAGACAGAAGTTTATAAATCTAAAGAAAGAATCAGGTCAGATGTGTATAGAATTTGAAAGAATTAAACAAAATAATATTGATCGGTGGATAAGAGCATTAAAAATGGACCAAATGTATAACACTCTAAGGGAAACAATTATTTTGGAGGAATTTAAAGATTCACTTCCTTGTGTAGTGAGAACTTATGTGGAAGAGCAACGGTTTAAAACTGCTAGATTGGCAGCAGCAATGGCAGATGATTTGGAATTTGTTCATAAATCAAGGTTTAGTTTTCAAAATTAATTTCAATCTGTGAAGGATAGAAACAGGGGGGAAATGAGAAATCCCACAGGTGGGCAAGTCAAAGGAGGTCTAGTTGGAGAGTTTAAAGATATTTTACCATAGTTTAAAAGGGAAAAGTAAGAACACTTAAATGTTTTCATTGTAATAGGTTTCAACACACAAGGTTGCGGTGCTGGTGGCTTAAGAAAAGTACTGGGGAGACAGACTCTTTCATACAAGATAGGCCAGTGGGGTTTATTAAAGTGGAAAAACGTTGTGGTTATAGCTGAAGAGGTGTGAAAGAGCCTGTTCAGAGGATGGTTGATATTTTTTAAAAATGTATTTGTGAGGGTAAAGTATACTCATGTGTACAAGGTGGAGTATGTAAGATAGTTAAGATCTTAAGTGATACGGGAGCAAGTCAATCTTTAATGGTGAGAGATACGGAGATATGTAGTTCAGAAGGAGTATTGCTAGAAAAGGTGGTAGTATGGTGGTAATAGGTGGATTACTGGTGAAGTGAATAGTATTCCATTATGTAAGGTAAGATTAGAGAGCCCAGTGAAAAGTGATGGAGTGATGGTAGTAGTAAGAGAGAAATTACCTTTTTCAGGGGTACAGGTTATCCTGGTAATGATATAGCTGGATCACAGGTCGGAGTGATGCCAACTGTGGTTGAAAAGCCGCTGGAAATTAAAGCAACTGAGTTGTTGCAAGAAACATAACCTGAGGTATTTCCAGATTGTGTTGTAACAAGGTAACAAGGTAACAAAGCCACAGATTGAGACAAGAGGAGGAGAAATCAAGAAGTACATATAGGGCGGGGGGGGGAGCTGTGGTTCAGTTATCAGAGACAATCTTTGACCAGATGGTTGATAAAGAACAAGAGCAGGTGGAAGGTGAAACTGATGTCTTTAGTTCAGAAAAAGTGGTTGAATTACAATAGAAGGATTCAGAGATAAAGCAGTTGTATCAGAAAGTATGTCAGAAATAGAATCTGAGTGTATACCATGAATGTTATTACATTATAAATAATGTATTAATAAGGAAGTGGACGCCTTTAATAATAATAATCTTTATTAGTGTCACAAGTAGGCTTACATTAACACTGCAATGAAGTTACTGTGAAAATCCCCTAGTTTTTTTTAAAATTTAGAGTACCCAATTATTTTTTTCCCGATTAAGGGGTAATTTAGGATGGCCAATCCACCTAACCTGCACATCTTTTTGAGTTGTGGGGGTGAAACCCACGCAGACACGGGAAAAATGTTCAAACTCCACACGAACAGTGACTCAGGGCCGGGATTCAAACCCAGATCCGCAGTCCCAGTGCTAGCCACTGCGCCGCCATGCTGCCCAAAAATCCCCTAGTTGCCACCCTACAGCGCCTGTTCGGGTACACTGAGGGAGAGTTCAGAGTGTCCAATTCACCTAACAAGCACATCTTTCGGGACTTGTGGGAGGAAACTGGAGCACCCGGAGGAAACCCATGCAGAAACGGGGAGAGCGTGCAGACTCCGCACAGACAGTCACCCAAGCCAGGAATCGAACCCGAGTCCTGGCGCTGTGAAGCAACAGAGCTAACCACTATGCTACTGTGCCATCCATATTCAGGCAGACAGGAAATGGGCAAAGGTTCATCGAGTGGTATTACCGGTGGGACATAGAAAGGAGGTTTTGCATAAGGTTCCAGTAGGGGGTCATTTAGGAGTAAGGAAAACTCAAGCAAAAATACAAAACATTTTTATTGGTCTGGGATACACCAGGATGTAATTAAATGTTGCCATAGAAATGTCACACATGTCAGATAATAGGAAAGCCTCCTGAGGTAATCAAACCAACACCTTCAATACCCATTCCAGTATTTGAGGAATCTTTGCCAAGGGTCCTAATTGATTGGGTGGGACCCTTCCCACGGCGTAAAGTGGGAATCAGTTGTTGTTGACTATAATGGATGTATCTACTAGATTTCCAGAGGCCATTTCATTACAAAATATTACAAATAAAAGGGTTGTGGAGGAGTTAACTGAATTTTTTTTACCAGGTACGGACTACCAAAATAAATGCAAACAGATCAAAGATCCAATTTTATGTTGAGATTATTCAGGGAACATATGGATAGTTTAGAGTAAAGTAATTTAAATCAACAGCGTATCAACCAAAATCACAGGGAGCTTTAGAAAGGTGGCATCTAACTTTAAAAACCATGTTGAGGGCCTATAGTCGGGATTATCTAATTGATTAGGAAAAGGAATTAAATTTGTATTATTTGCAATTAGGGATGCACCTAATGAATCAACTTCAGTCCATTCGAATTGATTGTTGGTCATGAGGTAAGAGGACCACTTAAATTGCTTCAGGAGAAACTGGTGAGTCAGCGTTCTGAGATTACCTTGTTGGATTGTGTGTCAAATTTTGGGGAAAGATTAACTGGGGCTGGTGAGTTGGCTGGAAAGTATTAAAACTGTCACAGCATGTGATGAAAAAAGAGGCAGATAACAAATCAAAAATGAAGTTTTGTTCATGGGGAGAAAGTATTAATATTATTACTAGTGGTAGGTGAACCATCAAAAGCAGGATTTAGTGGGCTTTATTAAATCAAACGGAAATTATTTGATAAGGAAAATTCATGTTAATGTCCCATGTTCATATGCTCAAAAGATATTTTGATCAAGAAGAGAAGAAGGAAGAGGTTTTAATAGTCATAACTCAGAAAAATGAGATTAATCCAGATAATTCTGAATTGAAATTCCTCAAATTAGATTGGAAATGAGGAAGTAATGAGAAATGTGGATAAATTACTGATTTATCTTCCAGTGGAAAATCAAAGTGTCCGGAAAGAGTTATTACAGTTACATAGAGCTATATGTGGGAACAAACTATGAAGTGCATGATTATATATTATGTAGATGTAGGAAATTCTATTCTAATCAAGCAACATTCATACAGGCTCAATCCGCTAAAGCTAGCACCGATACAAAAGGAGGTTTCAAGTATGCTTAAGAATGATATCATTGAAGTGAGTTGCAGCGATTGGGTCTCAGCTATTGTGATGGTACCAAAACCAGATGGAACTCAATGGGGTGGCACAGTGGCACAGTGGGTAGCACTGTTGCCTCACGGTGCCAGGGACCCAAGTTCAATTCCAGCCTTGTGTGACTGTCTATGTGGAGTTTGCATGTTCTCCCCGTGTCTGCGTGGATTTCCTTCGGGTGCTCCAGTTTCCTCCCACAGGGCAAAGGTGAGCACATTAGGTGGATTGGCCATGCAAAATTACCCCTTAGTGTTCATGGGTGTGCAGGTTAGGTTATGGGGTTACAGGAATAGGGCAGGGTGGACAGGGGAGTGAACAAGGATAGAGTGCTCATTCGAAGGGTTGGTTCAGACTCGATGGGCCGAATTGCCACCTTCTGCGTTTTAGTGAACCTATTCTATGATTCTAAATTGCTCCTTAATGTCCACAGATTAGGTGAATTTACAGGATTGTGGGGATTGGGCATGGGAATGGGCCAATGTAGGGAGCTCTTTCAGAGGGTCAGTGCAGATTCAATGGTCAAAATGGCCTTTTCTGCCTCAATGGATTCTATGTATTGTGTGCAGACTATAGAGAAGTCCGATTTGCATCTTACTCCTCATTTGGAGGACTGTATTGAAAAGGTGGGACAAGCAAAGTTTATTACCAATATCGACTTACTAAAAAGAATACTGCCAAGCACCTTTGTCAGAAAGGGCAAAGGAAGTTTCAGCTTTTGTAACACCAAATGGTCAGTATCAGTTTAAAGTTACACCGCTTGGAATGAAGAATGCACCAGCAACATTCCAAAGACTAACCAGTAAGGTCATTTCTGGACTAAAGTATCGCGCAGTGTACACAGACAATCTGGCAGTGTTCAGTCAAAGGTGGAAGGGGCATTTGGAACGTTTAAAGGGATTGTTTGATCGAATACAGGAGGCTGGCTTGGTGGTAAACTTGGCCAGAAGTGAGTTTGCAAAAGCCCAAGTCACAATCTCAGGCCATATGGTCGAATGGCCCCACAGAATGTGAAAGCAGAAGCTATTGGGGAATTCCCAATGCCATCAACAAGGAGAGAAGTTCTAAGATTTCTGGGCATGGGTGGTTTCTGCAGAAAATTCAGGCCAAATTATAGCAGTGTGGTTGCTCCACTGAGTGAACCTTTTAAAAAACATCACAGGAAATTTAATTGGACATGAGAATGTCAGAAGGCGTTTGTCAATCTGAAAACTGTGTTGACCACCGCACCTGTTTTGGCGACATTGAATTATGTCAAGCAATTTAAGGTGACCACTGGTGCGAGTGATATGGGTGTTGGTGCTCTACTGTTACAAGAAGACGGCAATGCCCTGGTGCTTATTTTTCCAGAAAACTAAATGTTCATCAAAAGAAGCATCTGACCATCTTGAAGGAGACATTGAGTTCGGTATTGGTGTTGCAACATTTTGACATTTATGTTGCTAACAATTCATCAGGGACAATTGTTCATACAGACCACGATCCGTTGAAGTTTCTGGAGAAGTTTAAATGTGGAAATGCAAGACTGTTTCGATGGAGTTTATTGCTACATCCAATTAACTTGAAAATTGTACATGTAACAGGAAGAGAAAATGTAATTGCCAATGCTTTATCACGTCTTTGAGATGTAAGATGTACAGAACATTGGGAAAGATAGACTGAAATGGACTATACTGACGTTTAAACTTGCATGCATAAATATGATGAGATATGTATCATATAGTGTAATAATAGTATTTAGGAATGAATTGTGTTTAAAGTTGAAAAGGTTTTGGAAAATGAAACCATCTTTTCACATTGTTGGTCCATTTTCTTTTAAAGGGGGAGCTGTGATGAATGTAGAAATTGTTATACATTATATTCTATATTTGTGGCAGCAATGCTATTAATAATCCAAAGTAATTGAATATTTTGATATATGAGCTCCACCACTCAATGTTCTCACCATACAGTCCCATGGCACCAAATATTCCTGCCATGCATACTCAGCAATATCACTCTCTTCCAATTTGGGAATTAATCTAGCCCTGAGCATCCCAAACTTTTCCAGCCACGGAACCCTCTTGACCTCCCAAAAGTGCTGGAGGACCCCTGAGAAACATTCTAATTGTGCTGAAGAGCCAAACCACAACAAAAAAACAATTGTTTTTGCGCAATGTGTACAAACATGCAAAAACTTAACTGAAAGTATTTTCTGTTTCTTTTATGTATATGTTTACTATAATTAAAACAGTCTCTTATTAAATAAGTACTTGGGTTTTACTTTTTGTCATTTTTAATGGGGAGAATGTTTCTGCCCCTTTGACTCGAATCATAGAATCATAGAATTTACAGTGCAGAAGGAGGCCATTCAGCCCATCGAGTCTGCACCAGCCGTTGGAACGAGCACCCCACCCAAGCCCATACCTCCACCCTATCCCCGCAACCCCACCTAAACTTTTTGGGACACAAAAGGGCAATTTAGCATGGACAATCCACCTAACCTGCACATCTTTGGACTGTGGGAGGAAACCAGAGCACCCGGAGGAAACCCACGCAGACACGGGTAGAACGTGAAGACTCCGCACAGGCAGTGACCCAAGCCGGGAATCGAACTTGAGACCCTGGAGCTGTGAAGCGACAGTGCTAACCACTGTGCTACGTGCAGCCGAGAGTGGGAAGAGTGTTGCTGGAATGCTGGATTTTCATACTGGACACACACACAAACACACACACCTCTCACCTCTCTCTTCCTCACACACTCATATACACACTTCTCTCTCTCTCTCTCACACACACATACACACATGCGCATACACTCTGTCACCTCCCCCTCACACATCTCTCCCTCAAAGACATACAATAATCTCCCTTTCTTTCTAACATACGTACTCACTCATCTCTCACAATTACACATTCATTTCACACAAGACACCCCTCTCTCACACCTTTCTCACACACACACTTCCCTCACACACACACACACATACTTTCTCACCTCTCCCTCACACACCTCTCTCTTGCAGTCATAGGATCATATCCCTCTCCCTTTCTTTCTCACACACTACGCACTCATCTCTCACACACACTCATCACTCTCGCACAAGTACACATCTCTCACACATACACATTCACCTCACACACAACCGTCTCTCACACACACACTCATCCATGCACTCATCTCTCACACACACTCATCACTCTCACTCATACACACACTCTCATCTCCCTCACACACACTCAAACCTCACACAGACTCAACACTCACTCACACACACTCATCTCTCACATAAACATTCATCTCAGACGCACCACTCTCTCACACACACACACGCTCTCCCCACTCTATGAGTGCCTGCTTTCCTCATAACCCGGAGACTCCGCTCTCCTCATTGCTCAGAGACCTCGCTCGCATCATTGCTCTCTGAACCTGCTCGCTTCATCACCCAGAGTCCCCGCTCTCTCATCACTCAGAGTGGCCACTCTCCCCATCTCTCCGAGATCTCGTTCTCCTCATGTCTCAGAGACCTCGATCTCGTCATCTCTCCGAGACCCTGTTCTCCTCATCACTAAGGGACCCCACTCTCAGGGCAGCACGGTTGCACAGTGGTTAGCACTGCTGCCTCACGGCACCGAGGACCCGGGTTCGACCCCGGGCCACTGCCTGTGAGGAGTTTGCACATTCTCCCCGTGTCTGCGTGGGTTTCACCCCCACAACCCAAAGATATGCAGGTTAGGTGGATTGGCCACGGTAAATTGGCCCTTAACTGGAAAAAAATAATTGGGTACTTGATGCACTATCAATTACGACGAGACGAGAGTAGAGAGTAATCGAGGCTTTATTACACAGAGATGTGTGGCCCCCTACAGCACCTGGCGAAATGGTTGCTGTTCGGTGAGCACACACATTTATACTCCGCCTATTGGGCGGAGCCAACAGGCAGGGATCTACCCCCGTACCTGTAGTACAGGGGCCTTACCGTAATACCAGTATATACAATATAATACAACAGTGGTGACTACCACAGTACTCTAAATTGTTTTTTAAAAAAGAGACCCCACTCTCCTCACGCTCAGAATCCCTGCTCTCCCATCTCTCCATGTCCCCTCTCTCCTCATCTCTCCGAGACCATGCTCTCCTCGTTGCTCCGTGTGGTAACTTGACCACAAAAAAGTTGTCAAAATGTTTTGTTAATAAAGTTAATAAATAGAGTTAATCTTCTTTAATATATAAAACTAACAAAGTTTAAAATACAGGGACTCAAAAACGGGAGCAGCTAGCTAATCATCAAAATAACCGAAGCAGAATAAAATCAGAACTAACGGCAGGTTAGATGTGAAAACACACAGGAAATGACAACTGATGATGATAGCAATTACTGATGACATCAGCAATGTATTTAAAAAAGAAGATGCATATTAATAACACTCTATGACACTCTCCCCGCCTTAAATTCTAATCCCCTTTGAAGACAGAAATACAATAAAACTAATGCCTTAATTATGCACAGTCTTTCAGGAGCTATACAAATATGCTGTCATCTGCGCAGTACCACTGATGACTCTGTCAACTCGGGTGGTGCTTGACTTAGCTCAACTAAACCTGTGGGCACAGGGGTAGAATCAGAGATCTTAGAAACACTACAGAGCAGAAGGAGACCATTTGGCCCATCAAGTCTGCACCCACACTCTGAAAGAGCACCCTACCTAGGCCCACGGCCCCACCCTATCCCCATAACCCAATAATCCCACTTAAACCTTTGGATGCTAAGGGGCAATGGTTTAGCACAGGGCTGGTTCAGCACAGGGCTAAGTAGCTGGCTTTTATAGCAGACCAAGGCAGGCCAACAGCGCGGTTCAATTCCCGTACCAGCCTCCCCGAACAGGCGCCGGAATGTGGCGACTAGGGGCTTTTCACAGTAACTTCATTTGAAGCCTACTTGTGACAGTAAGCAATTTTCATTTTTTTTATTTTCAATTTAGCATGACCAATCCACCTAACCTGCACATCTTTGGGCTGTGGGAGGAAACCAGAGCACTTGGAGGAAACACACGCGGACACGGGGAGTAAGTGCAAACTCCACACAGTCACCCAAGGTCAGAATTGAACCCAGGTCCCTAGTGCTGTGAGGCAGCAGTGCTAACCACTGTACAACCGTGCCACCCTGATTATAGGTTAAATACCTGTACATGATTGTCCCTCTCTTGCAGAACAGCCCACTGGAATAGGAACACCCAACAGGAATGCCTTGTTGTTGAATTTCTACAGCAGTATTTCTTTCTATTGTGTTAACTCAAACTTTTTCTGTCTCTGATATTGCGTAGACGAATATGATCTTGGTGCCTGTAACAACTCTTCAATTGTACAATTTCACCACCAAACATATTGGACCACTTTGGTTGAGAATAACCCCAGGTGGTTCTTTTGCTTTGACATCTGGATGTAGCAGATCTAGTTGAGACTTGGTCTTCTATCCATCACTAATTCAGCTGGGGAGACTCCCGCAGTTGTTTGGGGTGTGATACGATATGGAAATAAGATCGTCAAGAGCTTGGCCCCTAAAGTATCACCTACCACCCTCTTCAGTCAATGTCTGGCCAGCTCGCTCTACCAAACCATTTGAAGCTGGATGAAAAGGTGTGGCACACACTTGCTGTATTCCATTCCTTTGCATCAACTTGCTCAGAAATGGTGTACCATTATGGGGGCCGGTTTAGCCCAGTTGGCTGGACAGCTGGTTTATGACGCGGCGCAAGGCCATCAGCGCGGGTTCAATTCCTGTACTGGCCGAGGTCTTCCATGAGCCTACTCAACCTTGTCCCTCGCCTGAGGTGTGGTGACCCTCAGGTTAAATCACCACCAGTCAGCTCTCTCTCAAAACGGAGAGCAGCCTATGGTCATCTGGGACTATGGTGACTTTACTTACTTACCATTATCAGAAATGAGAGAACCCAGTGACCCATGAGTTGCACAGACTTGGCGTATCTTCTCTATGGCACTGGGAGCTGGTAATGCCACTCATGATGGACACTTCTAACCACTTAGAATGTGCATCCACGATGACGAAGAACATGTGACCAATGAAAAGACCTGTAAAATCCATATTTAGTCTGAACCAAGGATGATGAGACCACTCCCTCGGTTGTAATGGTGCTCGTGGCACCATCTTCTGGTTAGATTGACATGCAGAACAGAATATCACTTTGTTCTCCAAATCTCCAAGGCCACCAAAGATACGATCTGGTTAGACTCTTCATCCGAGAGACACCTGGATAAGCCTCATGAATTTCATCCATTACTTGTGAACGACCAGGGGGCGGAACAACCACTCTCCACCCCCACAAAGTATGCAACCATCCTGCTCACTTGACTCGTCACTTGGCGCATCACAAAAGGCTTCAATCCACCATCATCTGCGATAGATGGCCAACCTTGCATCAGAAACCTTTTAACTTGTGACAGAATAGGACCTCTGTCCGTCCACTGTTTCCCTTGTCTAGTAGTCAGTGCAGATTGGGTAAGTCTCTCTCGTAAGAAAATCGTCTCGGGAGGCTACAATACCTGGGTTGCCAAACCCGGTAAAGGGACACAACTTAACGCATCTGTATTAGCATTGTCCTTCCCTGCCTTGTACACAATGCTGCACTAATACGCTGATAATATAGATGCCCGGCGCTGTATTATTGCTGAGGCCATGGCGGGAATATATTTTGATTCATGAAGAGGCTGATAAAGGGCTTGTGGTCAGTACATATGGTGAACGAACGGAGATATACAGATGGAAACTTTTTACTGCAAAAACGACAGCTAGAGCTGCTTTGTTCAACCATGAATACCTGTTTTCAGCCTTTCTCAGCGTTTTTGATGGACTTTTCGGACCCGTCCTCCATTACATGGGAAAGTAGCAGCCCCACACGATAGGGCAAGACAGGATGAGTTCCCCGTCTGGATCAAAATGGACTAGTAGATTTTCCAGTTACAGCAGCGCTTTCACATCTTTGAAAACTTTCTTCTGTGCAGCATCCCACTTCCGTTTGGTTATCTCTTTGCAGAACTAGGTGCAGTGGAGGGGTGGCACAGTGGTTAGCACGGTTTGGTCCCAGCCCCGGGTCACTGTCCATGTGGAGTTTGCACATTCTCCCCCTGAGTGCGTGGGTCTCACCCCCACAGCCCAAAAATGTGCAGGGTAGGTGGATTGGCCACGCTAAACCACAAGGATCTGTTTTGGGGCCACTGCTGTTTGTTATTTTTATAAATGACCTGGAGGAGGGGGTAGAAGGATGGGTGAGTAAATTTGCAGATGACACTAAAGTTGGTGGAGTTGTGGACAGTGCGGAAGGATGTTACAAGTTACAGAGGGACATAGATAAGCTGCAGCGCTGGGCTGAGAGGTGGCAAATGGAGTTTAATGCAGAAAAGTGTGAGGTGATTCATTTTGGAAGGAATAACAGGAAGGCAGAGTACTGGACTAATGGTAAGATTCTTGGCAGTGTGGATGAGCAGAGAGATCTCGGTGTCCATGTACATAGATCCCTGAAAGTTGCCACCCAGGTTGAGAGGGTTGTTAAGAAGGTGTACGGTGTGTTAGCTTTTATTGGTAGAGGGATTGAGTTTCGGAGCCAGGAGGTCATGTTGCAGCTGTACAAAACTCTGGTGCGGCCGCATTTGGAGTATTGCGTGCAATTCTGGTCGCTGCATTGTAGGAAGGATGTGGAAGCATTGGAAAGGGTGCAGAGGAGATTTACCAGAATGTTGCCTGGTATGGAAGGAAGATCTTATGAGGGACTTGAGGCTGTTTTCGTTAGAGAGAAGGTTAAGAGGTGACTTAATTGAGGCATACAAGATGATCAGAGGATTCGATAGGATGGACAGTGAGAGCCTTTTTCCTCGGATGGTGATGTCTAGCACGAGGGGACATAGCTATAAATTGAGGGGTGATAGATATAGGACAGATGTCAGAGATAGGTTCTTTACTCAGAGAGTAGTAAAGGCGTGGAATGCCCTGCCTGCAATAGTAGTGGACTCGCCAACACTAAGGGCATTCAAATGGTCATTGGAAAGACATATGGACAATAAGGGAATAGTGTAGATGGGCTTTAGAGTGGTTTCACAGGTCGGCGCAACATCGAGGGCCAAAGGGCCTGTACTGCGCTGTAATGTTCTATGTTCTAAATTGCCCCTTAATTGATCAAATTCAAATGGGTGATCCCAGATTTGAGCTTCCAATTTTTGTTATGGACAGGAAGGGGGTCAAACAGTATTAATATTTCCTCTGAACACCCATCCATAAACAGAAATGATTTATTTACCCCTTTGTAAGCAGTGGTGCATTTCCCAACCCCTCGGTTTTGGTGTGATCCATTTTCCATTAATGTCCCCATAGCAAACTCGAGATAGGGTGACCCCAAAGGGTTAGTTTACGTACATTCATTCAAAACACAGAAGGAGGGTCGTAACGTTGCCTCCTTTGCATTCAAATAGTAAAAGGGGGATAGTGAAAAGAAAGATTCACAGTGCAGAGATCACAGAGGCAGAAATATTGTTTGACCTGGGTTCCAGAGTCCAGAACCAAAGTCCAATGAGATATTCCTGCACAGAAGTCGGCGGGTTGAAAACCAATGCTGGTTAATTAACTTTTCCAGTGGTGTTGACTGCACGCAATGAGAAATAGGTGATAGTACAGAATTTCCAGTAGAAACCATGAAGATCGGGTCCAGGAGTCCAACCTGGGCCAGAGCTCCTTGTCTCTGATGCTGCTGGTGAGGTGTTAAAATGGCAGACTGAGACTTGACGGTTTAGCAAGGCAATATTACTGGTTCTACAAACCAGAGGACCATGTCACATGACCCCCACCTCTGCACGTTATTTTTGACAAAAGATGTACATCCCTCACCAGGTCCCTGAGATTGTTGAATGTCTCAACCATTAAGAATTGAAAGGAAGGTTGCAGGGCCCTTTGTCCTAGCAAACAAGCAGACTCCTGTTGGCCAGCCAGGGTTATGAAATGCTGATGGCCTTTTGTGTAGTTCTCTTTGAATTTGATCTCTGCAGTCCACAATGTAGTGGCTTTTCAGAAATAATGAGGTACACGTTTCCCGGATATTGCCGGGGAGCATCTTTTGTTCGAGGGTCACAGACAGACGGAGCTTTTGCCATTTTAGGTCTGTGTCCTGCTTTAAATTTGTAAGTGACAGCAAAGAGCATGGCCGGGATTCACCGACCTCCCGCCGGGTCGGAGAATCCCGGGGGGGGGGGGGGGGGGGGGGGAGGATCGAATCCTGTCCCGCCGTCCCGACGTTGGCTGCCCTATGCTCCGGCGCTGTTTTTCGGGTGACGGTGGGATTCCCGCCACGCCGGTCGGGGGCCATTGGCAGCGCCCCCCCCCCACACCCGGCGATTCTCCGGGACCCGATGGGCCGAATGGCCTTCCAGTTTTGGCCAGTCTCGCCGGCGTGATTTACTCACCTCACGCACAGCGAGACCTGGCAGGTACGTATGCGGGGCGGGGGGATCTGACTCCGGTGGGGGGGGGGGGGGGGGGGGCACAGTGGCCTGGCCCACGATCGCGGCCTACCGATCCTGCGGGTGGCCTGTTTCCGTGGGGGCCTTCTTCCCTCCGCGCCAGACCCCTGTACGGCTCCACCATATTGCCCGGGGGCCGGCTCAGAGAAGAGAACCCCCGTATTGCGCAGAAATAGGCCGGCCGGTCCGCCCATCTCTATATATTTTATAAAACATTTATACAGGGTGAGGTCTTAGTCCATCACACCTTCCTCTTGGGCCAAACATGTGGCCACCTCACCTAAACATCTCCTTCTCTGGCTTGAGATTTACCAGAATGTTGCCTAGTATGGAGGGCATTAGCTCTGAGGAGCGGTTGAATAAACTCGGTTTGTTCTCACTGGAACGACGGAGGTTGAGGGGCGACCTGATAGAGGTCTACAAAATTATGAGGGGCATAGACAGAGTGGATAGTCAGAGGCTTTTCCCCAGGGTAGAGGGGCCAATTACTAGAGGGCATAGGTTTAAGGTGAGAGGGGCAAGGTTTAGAGGAGATGTACGAGGCAAGTTTTTTACGCAGAGGGTAGTGGGTGCCTGGAACTCGCTGCCGGAGGAGGTAGTGGAGGCAGGGACGATAGTGACATTTAAGGGGCATCTTGACAAATACATGAATAGGATGGGAATAGAGGGATACGGACCCAGGAAGTGTAGAAGATTGTAGTTTAGTCGGGCAGCATGGTTGGCACGGGCTTGGAGGGCCGAAGGGCCTGTTCCTGTGCTGTACATTTCTTTGTTCTTTGTTTGTTGTTCTTGGTGTCAAATTTTATTTTGCAATGCTCCTGTGATGACCCTTGGATATTTTATTATTTTAAAGCTGTTAGAAACAGCTAGACACTGTTGATATATGAATGCAATAAATGGTAGGTCTTGGCCCCCTGACCTTTCAAACCTGAGATCCAAGTTTGAATATAGTCCAGTCTGAGGAGGCGAGATTGTCCTTTTGATCACCAATGCCTTATGTGAACTGAGCTGGCGGAATCTCTATCCGGGTCACTCCCTCGCCGCCACCGACCAACCCAGCGTATAAGAAGAAGGATCGTGCAGACTCTTGTTTCTCTCTCCACTGATACTGCCAGACTTGCTGAACCTTTCCAGCATTTTCTGCTTTTACTTTATTTAAAACTCCTCCCCCCCCCCCCCCCCCACCCCCGCCACACACACACACCCCGCCCCGACCTAGCACCTCAAAGATAAATTCAGTCAGGAAAGATGGAGGGCAGTTGGCGAGAGAATTGTAAATAAAGATGTCACACAGTTGCATTCGGACTTTCTTGTGATGCTGCCACTGAGGGAGAAAGTAAAACCTGCGATCGAAAAGCTCTTTCATAAAGCTGACACAGGCTAGATGGGCGGAATGGCCACCCTCTGTGCTGTAAGATTTTATTATTATCGCTTCATGGCGTGAATCTGTGCTGATGACATGAAAAGTCTTTGATGGGGCGCAGTGGTTAGCACTGGGACTGCGGCGCTGAGGACCCGGGTTCGAATCCCGGCCCTGGGTCACTGTCCGTGTGGAGTTTGCACATTCTCCCCGTGTCTGCGTGGGTTTCACCCCCACAACCCAAAGATGTGCTGGTCAGGTGGATTGGCCACGCTAAATTGCCCCTTAATTGGAAAAAGAAAAATAATTGGCTACTCTAAATTTGTTTAAAAAAAAGAAAAGAAGAGTCTTTGATTGCCCCAGCACCAATATCCATAGAACCATACAATTCCTACAGTGTCGAAGGAGGCCATTCATCCCATCGATTCCCTCTGAAAGAGTACCCGACCTAGGCCCATTCCCCAACCCTATCCCCGTAACTCCACCTCACCAGCACATCTTTGGACACTAAGGGTGTATTCAGCACGGCCAATCCACCTAACCTGCACATCTGTGGACTGTGGGAGGAAACCGGAGCACCCGGAGGAAACCCACGCAGACATGGGGAGAACGTGCAGACTCCGCACAGTCACCCAAGGCCGGAATCAAACCCGGGTCCCAGGAGCTGTGAGGCAGGGGTGTTAACCAATGTGCCACTGTGCCACCCCCTCAGTTGAATGAGTGTAACATTCAGAAAAGAAGGGAAAAATGTCAATTGACTATTCAGCTCGATTCATCAATAATATAAAAATGATTGCCTGACTGATGCGACCATCAATTCACACGAGACGATTAGTAGAACTGAACAGTGGTTTTAATAAGCTAGATCTGTGCCTGCCTGTGACTGCTCTGTGCCGAGTGCCGCCTACAGGCTGCAGATCTATATACCATCCCCGAGGGGGCGGAGCCACAGGCGGAGCCCACAATAGCATCAACATAATACAATACAATACAGTGGTGAATTGTAGCAGCAGTACGTTCACCACACAGACAAACAGGACTGTTTAGAGATCCTTGTCTACATTTGTATTTGTAAGTAGTGCCTTATGCATACACAAGAGAACATCCCCGAATATAGAGACACTGTATTTTGAACAGAAGTTGAACTGGGGCAGCCATGTAAATACTGTGGCTACACGAGCAGGTCAGAGGCTAGGAATCCTGCAGCAAGTAACTCACCTCCTGACTCCCCAAAGCCTGTCCACAATCCACAATTCACAAGACTAAGAAAGCACAACAGCGCCTACACTTCCTCAGGAATCTAAGGAAATTCAGTATGGCTACATTGACTCTTACCAATTTTTACAGATGCACCACAGAAAGAATCCTATCTGTTGCATCACAGCCTGGTGTGGCAACTGCTTGGCCCAAGACCGTAAGAAACTACAGAGAGTCATGAACACAGCCCAATCCATCACGCGAACCCGCCTCCCATTCATTAACTCTGTCTATACCTCCCGCTGCCTTGGGAAAGTGAACAGCATAATCAAAGACCCCTCCCACCTGGGTAATTCTCTCTTCCAACTTCTTCCATTGGGCAGGAGATACTAAAGTTTGAGAACACGCACTAACAGATTCAAAAACAGCTTCTTCCCCACTGTTACCAGACTCCTGAATTACCCTCTTATGGACTGAACTGATCTCTCCACTCATCTTCTCTATTGAGTAGCACTACACACTCCGTGTGCTTCATTCGATGTCTGTGTCTATGCATGTACATTGTGTATCTATCGTATGACCTCTGTTTTTTTCAATCTGTCCGGACTGTACGCAGAACAATACTTTTCACTGTACCTCGGTACACGTGACAATAAACCCAAATCCAATCCAGGGAGCGGGATGGAATGTTCTCCCCTTGCTTGGATGAGTGCAACTCCAACAACACTCAAGAAGCTCAACACCGTCCCGGATAAAGCAGCCACTTGCCTGGCACCCTATCCACCACCTTAAGTATTCGGGGCTGTTTAGCACAGGGCTAAATCGCTGGCTTTGAAAGCAGACCAACGCAGGCCAGCAGCACGGTTCAATTCCCGTAACAGCCTCCCCTAACAGGCGCCAGAATGTGGCAACTAGGGGCTTTTCACAGTAATTCCTTTGAAGCCTACTTGTGACAATAAGCGATTTTCATTTCTCTCTGGGACTGTTTAGCACAGGGCTAAATCGCTGGCTTTGAAAGCAGACCAAGGCAGGCCAGCAGCACGGTTCAATTCCCGTATCAGCCTCCCTGAACAGGCGCCGGAATGTGGCGACTAGGGGCGTTTCACAGTAACTACATTTGAAGCCTACTTGTGACAATAAGCGATTTTCATTTCATTTCATCCCACCACAGGCACACAGGGGTGGTGTGTACCATCTCCAAGATGCACTGCAGAAACTTGGCACGGGTCTTTCAACAGAACCTTCCAAACCTTTGACCTTGAGAAGGACATGGGCAACATGTACCTGGGAATCCCACCATCTTCATGTTTCCACACCAAGTCACTTTCCATCCTGTCTTGGAAATATATTGCCGTTCCTTCACTGGGTCAAAATCCTGGAACACCCTCCCTAAGAGAACAATGGATGTACCTGCATGGACTGCAGTGGTTCAAGAAGGCAGCTCACCACCACCTTCTCAAGGGCAATTAGGGGTGGGCAATAAATGCTGGTCTAGCCAGTGTAGCCCATATCCCTGTAAAAAATAATTTTAAAAGTAGCTTCTTTATGACAAGCAGGTGCCCAAGAGCTCTTTGTGGCTAATTATAATATATAATGTAATCTTTACTATTGTCACAATTAGGCTTACATTAACACTGCAATGAAGTTACTGTGACACTACCCTAGTCGCAACATTCCGCCGCCTGTTCGGGTACACTGAGGGAGAATTCAGAAAGTCCAATTCACCTAACAAGCACGTCCTTCGGGACTTGTGGGAGGAAACCCACTCAGACACGGGGAGAATGTGCAGACTCCACACAGGCAGCGACCCAAGTATGAACCGGGATCCTGGAGCTGTGAAGCAACAGTGCTAACCACCGTGCTACAGTTCCGCCCATTAAGTACTTTAGAAACACAGTCACTGTGTAATTCATATGTGACCATGACAAATCCTATCCATCACCCTATTCCACTCACCTTGTCTTCTGATTGATTCAATATGCCGTCGTTTGGAGAAAATAAGACGTGCATGTGTAAAAAGGTTTTAGTCTTGTCGGGGCTGCCTCTGGCCATACTGCCGTGAGCTGTCAGGTTTCTCAATCTTCCGCGAAGGAATGATACTTGACATTTATCACACTGACATCTTCCTGCAGACACTTTGGTACACTTTGATAGGCAAGTTCTGCTGTTTAGGGATTATTTCCAGCAAGGTGCCCTCATCGGTGGAACTATGGTCTGTGTGAGAAGGGCAAGCAGCAGGAAGGTTCTTCAGTCAATCTCACTGAGATACGCAGAGTCCAAACCAGGATGCATAATCTGGGAATTTAAAAATAAATTAATTCAGCGTACCCAATTTTTTATTTTCCCAATTAAGGGGCAATTTAGCGTGGCCAATTCACCTGCCCTGCACATGTTTGGGTTGTGGGGCTGAGACCCGCGCAGACACATGGAGAATGTGCAAACTCCACACGGACAGTGACCCGGGGCCGGGATCGAACCCGGGTTCTCAGTGCCGTAAGGCAGCAGTGCTACCGATCGCCCTTAATCTGGGATATATAAATTTAGATTTAACGAAATGTAAAATCATGTACACAAAGCCAAATAAAAAGTGGCAATGAAAAATAGGTTAAAGAACACAGAGGCAAAAGAGGCAGAAAACGTTTTAGATAATTATTTTTCAAAATCTCCCACACTAATTAAATGATAATAGAATGAGATTCCATATTTGCAGAGTTAAATGTTCATGACCAGAGAGGTGGATTGGCAGTAATACAGACTTTGCACACAATTAAAATTAATTTACATCTGGAAGCCCCTGTCACATTCTTTTCAACTGTGCTTGAGGCAACAAGTGGGAAATTACTGGAGCTTTGAGCCCTTGGAATGTTTTGAGTGCCAGATTTGATGGTGGGGATGGCCACAGCACAACGGTGGAGGTACAAGCTAAATTGGATAGCACGGTAGCATTGTGGATAGCACAATTGCTTCACAGCTCCAGGGTCCCAGGTTCGATTCCGGCTTGGGTCACTGTCTGTGCGGAGTCTGCGCATCCTCCCCGTGTGTGCGTGGGTTTCCTCCGGGTGCTCTGGTTTCCTCCCACAGTCCAAAGATGTGCAGATTAGGTGAATTGGCCGTGATAAATTGCCCTTAGTGTCCAAAATTGCCCTTAGTGTTGGGTGGGGTTGCTGGGTTATGGGGATAGGGTGGAGGTGTTGACCTTGGGTAGGGTGCTCTTTCCAAGAGCCGGTGCAGACTCGATGGGCCGAATGGCCTCCTTCTGCACTGTAAATTCTATGAATTCTAAACAGAAGTTGGAAGTTGCTGTTCAATTTACTCTTTAACAACAGTGAGCACTGATTATGCTGTATATTACAGTGAACCGCAGAATCCGTGCAGTGCAGAAGGAGGCAATTCGGCCCATCACGTCTGCACCGTCCCTCCGAAACAGCACCCTACATGGGCCCACACCGCTGCCCTATCCGTGTAACCCCAAACCCCACCTAACCTTTCGACACTTGGGGGCAATATCAGGCCAATCCTCCTAACCTGCATATCTTTGGACTGCTGTTTATATATGTTTTATATATGTTAGTTATATGTTAGTATTATGGCAAAAATCTGGGACAAGGTATTTCCCCACGGGAGCCCTCCTGCGATTGCTTGTTGCAATCTGCCTGAACTGAACCAGACTGAAGGATCCAGGCTCTATTCCCACCTGAGGAAGGCCCGTGGCACTGCCTGCACACCGTGTGGGTGGGGGCAAAGATCGGAGCCCGGATTCCCCGCTCTTGATTGTTCTCCAGGACCCCCTGCCTGCGGAGTACACGATTGGGTAATGGTCTACACGGCCGAAAAGCTCCCGTTGCATCCGCTATGGAGGGCCACACATATGGAGGGGCCATTTAGCACGACTGCAGCCGGGTAATTATCCCTGCAATGGATCAACAACCAGGGGGTTGGGTGGGGAAGAAAATCTGGAGGAAGCAGTGAGTGGACATGAACATTCTGCAACCAGGTATAAAAATGCACCTGGAATCTGGAATTCTCTCCCCCAAAATATGTGGAAGCTGAAGTGGGGGGGGGGGGGGGGGGGGGTCGATTGGAAATGTCAACACTGATTGGTAGGTTTTTTTTGTCAGCAGGGGGTTATGGAAGCGAGACGCTTCACTGGATAAAAGCCCCAATGCGATTGAATGGGAGAGCTGGAATGACCTTTTCTTCCCAATGACCTGTCCACAAGGATGGAAGGGATGGGGGATAGAGAGAGAGGGAAGGAGGGAGAGAGTGAAAAGCAGGACTTTGCCCATTTGGTGCCTGGAAAACGATTTGTTATTTTTTTTAAATCACTTGGTGCGTTCTGTCACGATAATCGTAAAAGGATCTAAATTGGGCTTGTGAAGGTCAGTGGAGGGAATGTATTGTATCTTTCATCTCCTGGTGCCACGGATGTGAGGGTGGCAAGGATCTTAAGAGCCTGTTCCTTAAGTGATTTTGTGTGTGTGTGTGTTAGGCACAAGTTATTCCGACGTAAGAGGGGAATACTTTCATTAGCAGTTATAGACTGTCAGACCCCGGAGGCATCTATAGAGAGAGAGAGAGATCAACAGATCTGAAATCTGAAGCTATAAATCAGGGTGGTTTGAAGCACAATCGGAGAAGCTTTTTACATCCGATCTGTGCGAGAGGGACAAAGTGCAAAGGAGTTCTCACCTCGCAAGCTTCCACAGGTACGGGGGTCGCGCACTAATGCGTTTTTTCTGAGGCAGCAGAACTATTGGTGAAAGTTACATTCCGGAGGCGCGCTGCAGCTGATCAATTTCAGGCGCAATCGATCAAACTGTTTGTGTGAATCGCCCACCAGCCTGTGAGAAATAACCATGTTTTTTGTGAAATATATGTTCTTGTAGGGGCTCCCCCCCCCTCCCCCCGCCCCCAAAAGAAAATGAGCAACCTCTGCGCTATGAACTCAATTGGAATTATTTTTAACCGGACCCACAGTGTGTCTGGAAGTGAGAATTTGGGACACTTGTTACGCTGCTGGTTTTTGGAGAGCGGGAAGTCCAACTCCCCCCCCCCCCCCCGTTTCATTCAAGGGGAGAAGGGAATTTTGCGGAACGTCGCAAGTTTTAATTATTTGGGGGGGGGGGGGCGGGGAGAGGGGGATCGAACTGGTGATCGAGAGGTGGAGGGTTCAGCTCTGAATCTGCACCGTTCTTTCCCGCTTGGCTGTTTGGATCAGAGGGCAATATCCACCCCCCCCCCCGCCCCCCGCTCTCCCTCCCCCCTCACCCTCCCCTTCCTTCCCCCTCACCCTCCCCTTCCTTCCCCCTCACGTCCTCCTCTCCCTCCCCCTCCCTCCTCTCCCCCCCCCCTCCCTCCTCTCCCCCCCCCTCCTCTCCCTCCCCTCCCCCCCCTCCTCTCCCTCCCCTCCCCCCATCCTTCCCCCCCTCCTTCTCCCTCCCCCTCCTCTCTCCCTCCTCTCTTAAAGGAGGAGAGAGGGGTGGAGAGGTTTTTGGGGAGGAGATTCTAGCGACTCTGCCGCCCATGGTGGTGGTGGGATTCCCAAGGGGCCAGGATTGGAGGAGCGCCGAGATCTCGGGGGGACTGGGAGGGTTGCAACAGGTCTGAGTACGGGGGAAGGTCAGGAATTCCACCATAAAAGTTAGGCTTGCAATAAATAGCCTTTGGAAGCTTTTGAGTTTTCAGTATGTGACGAGGTAAAGCCAGCCCGAATAAATTGTTTAATTCAATCCCTAGCATGATAGCTCAGTGGTTAGCACAGTTGCTTCACAGCTCCAGGGCCCCAGGTTCGATTCCCAGCTTGGGTCACTGTCTGTGCGGAGTCTGCACGTTCTCGCCGTGTGTGCGTGGGTTTCCTCCGGGTGCTCCGGTTTCCTCCCACAGCCAAAGATGTGCAGGATAGGTGGATTGGCCACGCTAAATTGCCCTGAAGTGTCCAAAGAAGGTTAATTGGAGTTACTGGGTTACGGGGATAGGGTGGCAGTGTGGGCTTAAGTAGGGTGCTCTTTCTAAAAGTCGGTGCAGACCCGATGGGCCGAATGGCCTCCTTCTGCACCATAAATTCTATGATTCTAAAGCAGGGGTTTGCAGGCATCCACTCAATGTGGCAGTGTGGTTGAATAATTGTGCCCTGGGGAGGTGAAGGGTTTGCAGACTGGCCCGGCCAGACAGCACATCCAAGGGGACGGTGAGTGTGTTTCGCTGTAACAAAGGGACAAGAGGTTGGGTTCAATTCATAGAATTCATAGAATTTACAGTGCAGAAATTCTATTTGCATTTTTGGCTCTGGCCCAAGGCAGACCCCTGAGATTCTGCTGTTCTCCCAACAGCGCGGAATGAGACCATTCCGCCCATCCAGACAGTGCCAGCTCTTCAAAAGAACTATCCAATCAGTCCCACCCACCCAGCACTTCCCCCGCAGTCCTGCAAGTTTATCCCCTTTTTGAAAGTTATTATTAAATGTGCTTCCGCCTGTCTTCCATGCAGTGCGTTCCTGGAACTAGAAAAGTGATTGGGGGAGAGGGGGGAGAGAGAAGGACCTGTATGTCAGCGAATGCAGCACTTTCTTTCAGCAGGTTCTAGCAAAGTTATTGACACGTTTTCTGAGAAAAGGTTTATCTTGACGTAATGACCAGAGGGAATATTTCCACCGTCATAGGAACAGGAGTAGATCTTGCAGCCCAGCCTGTGTTCAAGTAGATCATGGCTAACTGCCTATCTACTCCATTTAACCACCTTCGCCTTGATATCCTTAGCTAATAAAAAGTCTATTGGTCTTTTGGGAGAGTGACTTCCAGTTTTCCACTGCTTTGTGTGGAGACGTGCTTCCTGATCCCCACCCCCACAGATGGTCTAGCTCTACCTTTAAAGCCATGGACCCTTGTTTTTAACTCTCCCACTGGAGGAATTAACTATTCCATTTCATTGAGGCGGCACAGTGGTTAGCGCTGCTGCTTCACAGCCCCAGGATCCCACGTTCAATTCCGTCCTCGGGTGACAGTCTGCGGAGTCTGCACGTTCTCCCCGTGTCTGCGTGGGTTTCCTCCGGGTGCTGCGGTTTCCTCCCGCTATACAAAGATGTGCAGATTAGGTGGATTGGCCATGCTAAATTGCCCTTAGTGTCCAAAAGGTTAGGTGGGGTTACTGGGTAGGGTGGAGGTGTGGGCTTGGGGTAGGGTGCTCTTTCCAAGGGCCGGTGCGGACTCGATGGGCTGAATGGCCTCCTTCTGCATTGTGAATTCTATGAACACTTTAAACATTTTCAACACCTTGATTAGAGAACCCCCTCAATCTTTCATACACAAGGAACTACGAGGCCAGTTTATGGTTTATAATTTAACTCTTTTGGTCACAGTATCGTTCTGGTGAATGTGCCCTACTCCACAACCCTCCAAAGTCAATATATCCCTCCTGAGGTGCAGTGGTCCCGATTGAAGGCAGCTACTCCAGGAGAGGTCTGATAAAGGCTCTGTACAACTGAAGTGTCACTTCAGCTTGAAGAGCTGAATGGTGTGACCCACCAGGTACTTGGCACATTCTTGACTCGCTTTTTAAAAATACATTTAAAGTACCTGATTCATCTTCTTCCCAATTGAGGGCAATTTAACGTGGCCAATGCATCTACCCTGCACACCTTTGGGTTGTGGGGGTGAGACCCATGCATACAGGGGGAGAATGTGCAAACTCCACACGGACAGTAACCCGGGGCCGGGATCGAACCCGGGTCCTCGGCGCTGTGAGGCAGCAGTGCTAACCACTGCACCGTGAAGTGCTTTTGAAGCCTAGTTACTATTGTAATGTAGGAAACATAGCCGTCCTAGCAAGTTCCCGCAAACAGCAATGTGATAAAGGGGCTGTTTATAACAAGGCTAAATCGCTGGCTTTGAAAGCAGACCAAGGTAGGCCAACAGCATGGTTCGATTCCCGTATCAGCCTCCCCGAACAGGCGCCGGAATGTGGCGACGAGGGGCTTTTCACAGTAACTTCATTTGAAGCCTACTTGTGACAATAAGCAAATTTAATTTCAAAAATGTCCCAGATTGGCTGAGGTTATTCATGAAGGCCTTCTGAACCTTGCCCCTCGCCTGAGGTGTGGTTAAATCACCATCAATCAGCTCTCCTCGTCAAAGAGGAAAGCAGCCTCTGGTCATCTGGGACTGTGGCGACTTTACCTTTACTTACTTACTCAATGACCCAATGATGTTTTAATAAATGTTGTTTGAGGGATAAACATGGACTAGGACACTGGAGAGAACTCTTCACATCGCGCCGTAGGATCGTTTTCACCCACCTGGAAGGCATTCGAGAGCTTTGGTTTAATGACTGATCTGAAAAAGAGCACCCCTGACAGTGCTGCACTCCCTCGGCATGGCAATGGGGCATCAGCCAAGATTTTGTGTTTAAGCCACTGGAGTGTCACTCGAATCCACCATCTTCTGACTCAGAGGTCAGAGTGCGACCCGCTGGGCCACAGTCGGCACCTGGGGCAAGATTTTGCCCTTTGTCCGGGACCCTGGCATTGAAGTCAAATAGAGCTGAAGGCAAGATTTCTAACAGGCTGGGTGGGAAATGGTCATTTGGCAGCGACTTTCCCTGAATTGGCGAATGAGTGGCCAGAGGGGTGGCCCAGCTTCCGATTAAGGGCAGCAGGCTGACTCTCGAAGCTGGATCAGAGGCCCTCCAGCTTGGAAAGAGCAGTAGGTTAGCGAGAGATACTCGACACCTCCACCTTGCCCCATCCTCTCCCTCACTCTCCAAATTTTTAAACTTTTAAATTTTTAAAAAATGCCTTCAGGGGCTCTTCCACCATTTTTGAGTGGAACACCTCCAGGGAGTTGGCCATAGGCCTGAGATAATAGGCCTTAATTGACTTCCTCTTGCTTGCAGCAGATAACGCTGCCAACTCCAATCCCAATCATGGCCTGGGGGCGAAGGATGGTGCTGGTAAACTGGCGTGCTGGCCAGCAACAGGAATTTCCTGCCCCTAATGTTCTTTGTTTTCTTTTTTAAATTTAGAGTACGCAATTCATTTTCTCCAATTAAGGGGCAATTTAGCGTGGCCAATCCACCTACCCTGCACATCTTTGGGTTGTGGGGACGAAACCCACGCAAGCACGGGGGGAATGTGCAAACTCCACACGGGCAGTGACCCAGAGCCGGGATCGAACCTGGGACCTCGGCGCCGTGAGGCAGCAGGGCTAAACCCACTGCGCCACTGTGCTGCCCCTTGCCCCTAATGTTTGCTATACTTTTATAATTCCAGTGCTATTGGTGGCTCACAAATTATATTCCGCACCTCTGCAATTTGTATCCTTTCTGTAACATTCGGGAACTTCATACGGTACCAATTCCATGATATTCCCTTTCTCTTTAGATCAAATTCAGGATGTTCAGCCAAAGCTTCGTGATGCTGTCAATTCTACTCGTCATGTCCGGAATCTCGCTGAAAGCTCAGAAGGTCAACAGCGAAAGGTTTGCGGGCAGCTACAGCAATGAGGAAAGTGCACCCAAGATGTCAGGGGAGGGAACGGAAACACTGCTGGCCGTCAGAATCCTGGAAAGGAGCCTCGGGAGTCTCGTGACCGACGGGCTGCCAGCGGAGAAAAGCAAGCAGTCTCCTGACCTCTCGTCAGTCAAACGTGAAGCCCCTGCGGTGGTTCGCTCCCTTAACAATGTGACACACTGGCCCAGAAGGACATTCACCTTCCCGCACCAATATCGCCTTGATTTGCTGCGGGGGAGGAAGATTATGGTGTCCAGGAGGAACACCAAGGGCACCAGGTTCTCCCTGTCTCTGGATGTTCCCACCAACATCCTCAGCATCCTCATTGACCTCGCCAAGGCGAAAGATATGAGGGCAAAAGCCGCTGCCAATGCAGAATTGATGGCACGGATTGGAAAATGATTTGGGTTTATAGCGAGGTGGCGGAGACAGTTTTAAAAAAAATTAACTTAAAGCTGTGTATTGCTTTTTTAATTTTTGTTTTGGTTATTTTGCTTGTATCATACAACGTGAACAAATTAAATCTATTCTTGAACCCTTCCAGCATTATAGTGTTTCATATGTTTTCCTCCATTATCAAATATAGGCCAAGACTTGCTTTTGTTTTATGACCACAGCATATGTTAATTGCTGAACAAAGCAAATCCTAAAGGGAAATTTGCCTGACAGGCCATAGCCTTTTTATTTGTGTTCAGAAAGCAATAAGAAAATGTACTCATCTCATTAGCATGAAGTCCGGCAACACTTTAGGAATTGAAAGTCAAACATTAACAAGAAGGAAACTTAAAAACTCAAGATTACAGTTGCACAGTTTTTAAAAAAGTCACACAAAACATTCCCCCCCAGACCCACAAGTTTAAAAACCCTCCAGGCAACATTCCAGCATAGATGTTTAACTGTGAAAACCCAGTAATATTACCCAAGGCAAAACTATTGCTGCTTTAATAAAGGTATACCACTCTCTCCTACTCTGCTGTGACTAATCAACAAAAGAGTTCATTCAAACCCCATTCCACATCCGCACCATCTCCAGTCAGTTTTAGTGGAAAGCAATCAGAAGCAGGAACAGTGGGCTGGATTCTCCGCAGCCCCGTGCCGAAATCGCGTTTGGCGTGAGGGCGGAGAATCCACTTTTACGCCCGAATCGGGCCCGGCGCCGCGGGGGGGGGGGGCATTTACTAGGCTTGGCTGGGGGGCCATTGCCAGAGGCCTTCCAGCAATGCTCCAGTCCCGACTGGCCGAATTCCCGATGGCATGGTTCTAACCATGTCTGGCTGGTCAAGACTCTCGCGCGGCAGCTGCGGACTCAGTCCGCCGCCGCCCTGGTGGGGGGCCTCATGGGTGGCCGGGGCGGCGATCGGGCGGGTTAGATGGGGCAGTGCGGGGCAGATCGCTGGGACCTTCCTTGTCGGTCCAGGTCCGCCGGCTGAGTCCGCCATCGCATTCGGCATGCGCTGCGTGGACTCAGAACCGGAAGTGTGGAGGCCCGTTCGCGCAGTGAAAGCTGCGAGAAGCACTCCGGAGCCCTACCAGCCCCCTGCAGGTAGGTGAATAGGTCTTAATGCTTTTATGGAAAGTTTGGCATGAAAGGGCAGCGTTTTTACGCCGGCGTGTGTACATAGCCCCATTTTTGGAGAATCCAGCCCCACAGCTTAAGTCCATGGGCAGTTGGGTCAGTTATAGCGCAGGAGCTGCTGCCCTTTGTGGGATCAGTTGATACAGCATAGATTGGGAATGGATCCCGAGGCTTTCCCACTCTTTGTCGTTCAACAGCACATCAAATGCTGCAGTTTGCCAGTGAGCTGTTAGGAGAATCATGATTTTGCTATTATGGGAAGCCGAAGGGGGACTTATCAATGTGATCTGCTTGGACATCATTCACAACTCCAGTCCTGTCCCATGCGCAGCAAGACCTGGACAACATTCAGGCTTGGGCTGATTAACAGCAAGTAACATTTATTAGAGAATCTAATTATCTTCCCAAGACGTTCAATCTTTTCTGAAACTGCCATCATTATTACGATCCTGGACCAGAGCTAAACGTTTGCTGGGATACCGGACAGGAACCCAAATCACTTCTTTAAAATTTGTAAAACTGTGAGGAAAGGCTACTTTGTTCCAGGAGTGATTCCACGCACAAATGGGGGAGTGGTGTATTAAAACAAACCTTATTATTAACACAGCATTAAATTACCTCAACATCACAGAAATATAGCTTACAATTACCAGTTAAATAATGCTTAACAACAAAATGCAAAACTTTAACTCCTAACTGATACGTCAATTATCTCCAATCAAGCAAAACCCATTACATTTCAGAAAACACTTTTAAATGAAGTTATCAAACACAGGATTACTTGCCATTCTCTGGATAGAAAGTTCTTTGAAAGACTGCTCGGAGAGAGAGAGAGAGATCCTGGACGTCATTCTCCGACCCCCCGCCGGGTCGGAGAATGGCCATTGGCCGCCGTGAATCCCGCCCCCGCCGAAGTCTCCGGTACCGGAGATTGGGCGGGGGCGGGAATTGGGCCGCGCCGGTTGGCCGGACCCCCCGCTCAATTCTCCGGCCCAGATGGGCCGAAGTCCCGCCCAGAAATTGCCTGTCCCGCCGGCGTAAATCAAAGCTGGTATTTACCGGCGGGACCAGGTGGTGTGGGTGGACTCCGGGGTCCTGGGGGGGGCGCAGGGCGATCTGACCCCGGGGGGTGCCCCCACGGTGGCCTGGCCCGCGATCGGGGCCCACCGATCCGCGGGCGGGCCTGTGTCGTGGGGGCACTCTTTCCCTCTCCCCACTGCGCATGCGCGAGAAACTGTCGGCGGCCGCTGACGCTCCCGCGCATGCGCCGCATTTCCGCGCCAGCTGGCGGGGCACCAAACGCCATTTCCGCCAGCTGGCGGGGCAACAAACGCCATTTCCGCCAGCTGGCGGGGCGGAAATCCCTCCGGCGCCGGCCTAGCCCCTCAATGTTGGGGCTCGGCCCCCAAAGATGCGGAGCATTCCGCACCTTTGGGCCGGCGCGATGCCCGTCTGATTGGCGCCAGTCGGCGGACATCGCGCCGTTGGGGGAAAATTTCGCCCAATGTCTCTAATTTATCTACTCCCCTGAAAAGAAACAACAACCAAAATGCCCCCCCCCTCCCCCAGCATCTGATGTTGGCCAAAATTCCCCTGAAAGCATAACAAACTCCCATTAGGCTTATCCTTGAAAACAAAAGCATGGTTTGAAAGAATGATGATCCCACTTTTATACCATCTTAATTGTACCTTTTGCAGCCTCAAATCTGTCTGCCTTTTAAACCAGGATTTAAAAAATATATTACTGCAGCAGATGCATACACACCCTAACCCAGGCGTTTAAAAAACATTATTGCAACGGATACATACAATACATATACCAATTTCTTACATTCATATATCATCACTATCCTGGGAGAGGTTACCAATTGACCAGAAACCAACTGGTTTGATCTGTTGAGGATGTACAGGTGAGTTTTATGGATAAACCACTATTTCAGGTTTAGATTTTTAATAAAACATTATTTCAGATTTAGATTTAAAATAAACCGCTATTTCAGGTTTAAATTTAAAATCACTTATTTTATTTGTTTTTACAAAATCTTAACAAGTTACTTTGTATGTAAAAGTCTCTTTTAGTTGATCAGACTTCAGGAGCTTTATTTAACCATTTTTCTTTTGTCTTGATAGCTTGTGGTTGTTCTTATTCTTCGGTCTTCCAGTGTCTTGCGATTCCCATGGACCGATGAGCTGATTCAAATCGAATCTATGAATAAATTGGAACCGAAAGGCTCGGCCTGTCTCTTCCCCCTTTCTCTCTCTCTCTTCTCTCTTTCTCCGTCTCTCTGACTTTTGCAACTGGCATTCCGAGATTTTATACATTTTAATTCATCTCTCCAGCGCATGTCAATGACAAAGCATTGTCTCATGTTTAACAAAATAGATGTGTTACATTTAAAACCGCGATTTCGCATCATGCCCAAGACTGCCGTACATTTCACAAGCACGTGGTGCATTCTGCTCAAAGTCTAAAAAAACATTAAGCTGTGTCTATCTTTGTCTATTTCAGCCATTCGCATTTTTAAAAAACTTTCTCTGCCATGCGTGCTAGCTTTAAGCCATTTAATACCTTGCTCAAGGTTCTCATTGTTCAAGTTTGCAATGTCTCCAAAATTACTTGTTCCTCTTTTTCTCAAAGGTTCCAAAAATCTGTTCCGCGTCTTAAAATAATTGAAAGCTATTTCCTGTCTATTTTAAAAACTGCAACCTTCTTAACGATCTCCTGTGCCCGCTATTTTTTCTCAAATTTTATCAAACTTTTGGCCTTTTGTGTGCATGCTATTTACAAGCACTCAGATATTCCCTCATGTTCCTTTAGCTATATTCTTTATATGTTTACTTTACTCTGTTTATTTTATTCCAAACTACATTCTTCCTTCCAATTATTACTTACACACCCCAAAGCCTGTCCACCTACAAGGCACAAGTGAATAGTGTTTTGGAATACTCTCTACTTGCCTGGATGCGTGGAGCTCCAACAGCGCTCAAGAAGCTTGACACCATGCAAGACAATGTAATCACCTCATACACCACCTTAAACATTCACCCCCTCCATTATCAATGCACAGTGGCAGCAATATGCTCCATCTACAAGACGTACCAAGGTGCCTTTCAACAGCATCTTCCAAACCCGCGACATCTAACATCCAGAAAAACAAGGGCAGTAGGCGCATGGGAACGCCACCATCTGCAAGTTCCCCTCCGAGTCACACACCATCCTGATTTGGAATGACATCGCTGTTCCTTCACTGTCACTGAGTCAAAATTCTTGAACTCCCTCCCTAACAGCACTGTGGGTGCACCTACACCACCTGGACTGCAGCGGCTCAAGGAGGTGTTGTGTTGGGCACTCTGGATCCGTGGAACACATACAGGCCACCAACACTTAAAATGGTGCAACACTATTTTATTAAGTCAGAAATTGTTTAACATACTTCACTGTGGGTTAACACGATATTAGATTGAACTAAAGACCTATGCCTTGTCCTAACCAGTCTATGCACTCAGCACATGGTGAAGGTCTGTGCTACAGGCTGTGAGCTCTGTCCTACTAGTAAGCTGCAGCTCGAATGAGCGGGAACACTGATGCCCCCTGTCTTATCGTGCGTGTGGTCTAACTGGTGATTGGCTGCGGTGTTGTGTGTGTTGATTGGTCCCACTGCGTGTCCATCAGTGTGTGTGTCTGCACCATGATATACTGGTGTATATTATGACAGGAGGTAGCTCACCACCTATCTTCTCAAGGGCAATTAGTGATGAGTAATGAATCCTGACCCTGCCACCAGCGGTCACACCCCACAAGTGACTATAAAAAAGAAAAATGACCCTTTTCCAAAGGAAATAATAAAACTTAACAATTGATTGATAAGTTCCCTGATTCACAGCTAGGCCAGGGGAATCTATCAGGGACTTTGAAAGATGGTCAATATTCCCGACCAAGGCAGCCTCACCAGATGTACTTTCGTGGAACTGTAGAATCAAGCAGCACAGATTGAGGTCATGTGGCCTCAAGTTGCAAAAAAAGGTTTTGGACTGGGGGAAGAGGGGATTTTAGTAAAACAAGGCAGGATCTGGCCGAGACAGACCGGGAAGAGTTACTTGTGGGGAAATCTACAGAAGAGCAGTGCAGGGTGTTCAGAAAGGGAGGGTACAGGTCCAACATGTTCTCTTTAGGGTGATAGGAAGGAGTAACAAACCCAGAGAACCACGGATGGTCAGAGATATTCTGGATACGATGAGGAGGAAAAGAGAGACTTTTAGCAGGTACAAGGGGAGCAAATCAGCAGAGGCATTAATGGAGTACAGAAGGTGCGGGTTGGAGCTTCAGAAAGCAATGAGGGGAAATGAAAAAGCTCTGGCTGGTAAAAGTAGGGAAAATCCCAAAATATTCTATAAGTATATCAATGGCAAGCGGATAACCAGGGAAAGAGTAGGGCTCATTAGGGAACAAGGGGGCAATCTGTGGGTGGAGCCAGAGGACATGAATGAATATTTCACATTTGTCTTCTTCCCAGAGCATGAGGATGTAGGTATGGAACTCAGGAAGAGAGACTGAGGTTCTTGAGCAAAATGGACATAGGGGGTGACTCAGCCCAACGCATCACACAAGCTTGCCACCCCCATATTGATTCTGTAAACACCTCTTGCTGCCTCAGGAAGGCAAACAGCATTATCAGAGACCCCTCCCACACCCAGGCATTGCCTTCTTCCAGACTCTTCCATCAGGCAGAAGGTACAGAAGTCTGAAGACTCGCACATCCGGACATAGGAACAGCTTCTTCCCCACAGCTACCAGACTCCTCAATGACTCCCCCTCGGACTGATCTGTTCCCTGTGAGAACACTATTCACGACACCCTGTGCTGCTCTTGCTCATGTATTTGCTTTGTTTGGCCCCTTGTTCCGCATTGTAACCTATCACTGTTTTGTCGATGTACAATTTGTCAATGTTCTCTGTTGATTATTCTTGTGTCTACTATGTATGTACTGTGTACGTTCCTCGGCCGCAGAAAAATACTTTTCACTGTACTTCGGTACATGTGACAATAAATCAAATCAAACAAGGTATTGGAGGTGTTGGCAGGCTTAAAAGTGGATAAATCTCCAGGACCGGATGAATTATGTCCCAGGTTGCTGTGGGATGCAAAGAAGGAGATTGCAGGAGCTCTGACCCAAATTTTTAATTCATCGCTGACCACGGTGAAGATGCCAGAGTACTGGAGAACAGCTAATGTGGTCCCACTATTTAATGAGGGTTGTAGAGATAAGCCATATCAGTGGTTGGAAAAGTGTTGGAGAAGATTCTGAAGGAGAGAATCTACCTCCACTTGGAGAGGCAAGGTTTGATCAGGAATAGTCAGCATGGCTTTGTCAGATGGCGGTCACGCCTAATAAATCTGATTGAATTTTTTGAGGAGATGACCAGATGTGTAGATGAGGGTAGTGCAGTTGATGGATTCAGCAAAGCCTTTGACAAGGTCCCACATGAGCAACTTAAAAGAAGGCAAATGCACTGGGATACAGGGGAACTTGATAAGGTGCATTCAAAATTGGCTTAGCTGGAAGAGACAGAGGGTGATGACAGATGGCTGCTTTAGTAACTGGAAGCCAGTGTCCAGTGGCGTACCCCAGGGATCCGTGCTGGGTCTCCTATTGTGTGTCATTTATATAAACAACATTGATGACTATGATGGGGGCAGGATCAGTAAGTTTGCGGATGACACAAAGATTGGCCGGGTGGTTAACAGTGAGGTTGAGTGCCTTGGTTCACAGGAAGATATAGACGGGCTGGTCAAAGGGGCAGAAAAGTGGCAGATGGAATTTAGCCCTGAAAAGTGTGTGGTGATACACTTTGGAAGGAGAAATTTGACAAGGAAGTATTCAATGGCATGACACTGGGAAATTCTAAAGAACAAAGGGATCTTGGAGTTTTTGTCCATAGATCGCTGAAGGCGGGAGGGCAGGTTAATAGGGTGGTGAAAAAGGCATTTGGGACACGTCTTTATCAGTTGAGGAATAGATTACAAAAGCAGGGAGGTCATGTTGAAGTTGTATAGAACTTTGGTGAGGTCACAGCTGGAATACTGTGTGCAGTTCTGGTCGCCACATTATATAGGAAGGACGTGATTGCACTGGAGGGGGTGCAGAGGAGATTCACCAGGATGTTGCCTGGGTTGGAACTTTTATGTTATGGGCAGCACGGTAGCATTGTGGATAGCACAATTGCTTCACAGCTCCAGGGTCCCAGGTTCGATTCCGGCTTGGGTCACTATCTGTGCGGAATCTGCACATCCTCCCTGTGTGTGCGTGGGTTTCCTCCGGGTGCTCCGGTTTCCTCCAACAGTCCAAAGTTGTGCAGGTTAGGTGGATTGGCCATGATAAATTGCCCTTAGTGTCCAAAATTGCCCTTAGTGTTGGGTGGGGTTACTGGGTTATGGGGATAGGGTGGAGGTGTTGACCTTGGGTAGGGTGCTCTTTCCAAGAGCTGGTGCAGACTCGATGGGCCGAATGGCCTCCTTCTGCACTGTATATTCTATGATTCTATGATGATGAAGAGAGGTTCGATAGGCTTGGGTTGGGGTTGTTTTTATTGGAGCAGAGAAGACTGAGGGGTGACCTGATCGAGGTGGACAAGATTATGAGGGGCATGGACAGGGTGGATAGGGAGCAGCTGTTCTCTTTAGTTTAAGGGTCAATCACGAGGGGACACAAGTTCATGGTGAGGGGCGGGAGGTTTAGGGGGGATGCGAGGAGAAATATGTTTATCCAGAGGGTAGTGACGGTCTGGAATGCATGGGCTGGGAAGGTGGTAGAGGCGGGTTGCCTCACATTCTTTAAAAAGTACCTGGATGAGCACTTGGCACGTCATAACATTCAAGGCTATGGACCAATTGTTGGCAAATGGGATTAGGTCGACAGATCAGGTGTTCTTCATGAGTCAATGCAGACTCGGTGGGCCTCCTCTGCACTGTAATTTCTGTGACTCGATGCCAGCTGATCAAAAGAACTATCCAATTAGTCCCACTCCTCTGCTTTTTCCTCAGCATGGCCGAGCAAATTCCTTCCTGCTCGAGTATTTATCCCACTCCCCTTTGATAGTGATGATTGAATCTGCTTCCATCACCCTTCCAGGTGGTCAGTCCAGATCACGGCAACTTGATGTGTGAACTAAAATTTCTCCTCATTTTCCCCTCCGGTTGTTTTGCCAATCATCGTAACCCAGTGCCCTCTGATTCGGGGCAAGCTGTCACATTTTTCGTCTCTATTCTTGCAAGTCGATCTGCCCAAAATGGAATAAAATGAGTGGGTGGTGAAGAAATCAGTGCTGATCAGAATGACATTCCTTCCCCCCAAAAAGCCTTTGGTAAATCTTTTGTCAATGAATTAACACAAATGGTCCCACTTCTCATTTGTGATGTTAATCTAATGGGCAGTGTTACTTGGTTACCTCATGCAGAGGTTGAACAATAACTGTTTATTAATAGCACACGGCTATATAGCTACATATAGGAGACAGTCCTGACCAGGTGCTATTGTCTCGCTGATTGCTGCCAGACTCTCCAATACAAATTGCTATTCCCATGTGACTTTCCCATGTGGGTGGTACATTTTCCCCAGTCCCACATTAACCCTTACAGTCCAGAACGGCCTAATCTACACTCTCCCGCCTCCGCGCCCCCCCCCCCCCCCTCCCCCAGGCTTTCCCCAAAAGTATTTACAGTAATATTTACATGCTACACCTTCTTCCTCCAAATCTCTGATTTCACAGATTCAGGTGGTCTGGGGGCTTTACGACTCTTCCAAATCTCGTCCGTTTCAAGTTTGCAGGAGTGCTCGCCTCGACTGCTTCGGGCTGCCTTTGTTGGTCTGGAGTTGAAGGTGTGGCTGTTGGTCTTTCAGACATTTGGGTGTGAACATCTGGTTATCGTGTGTTATGGTGCCATCGCCATGTTAGGAAAACAAAGATAGTTTAAGAGATTAATATTTGTATTGGTAAATCTTAGAAATAAATTATGGTTATAAGTGTATATAATTTAATGTTTCTGTGCCTGGAATAGTAAAACCTATAGTTAGATTCATGCTGGACAAAGGTGTTTGTATGTGTGGGGGTTGGTTTCAATTCCAACTGTGATTTAATTGTACTTAGAAAGGGTTATGTTGTGAAGAATACATAGTAGTAGCAGTTTTTGCTTATCAACTGGAAGCCCTTGTAAGGTAGAAAAGCTTTTAAGATTTAGTTTCAGCTGGATATGTTGCAGTTGCAGACAGGACACCAGGAAGTGAATATCTCTCAACTCTAACAGGAGAAGTTGGACATGATAAGGGAGTTGCAAAGATGCAGGCTTCCTGGGCTGGTTTAGCGCACAGGGCTAAATCGCTGGCTTTGAAAGCAGCCCAAGGCAGGCCAGCAGCGTGGTTCAATTCCCGTACCAGCCTCCCCGAACAGGCGCTGGAATGTGGCGACTAGGGGCTTTTCATAGTAACTCCATTTGAAGCCTACTTGTGACAATAAGCGATTTTCATTTCATTTCATTCCGAAGGAACAAGATACAGGGCAGAAAACCAGAGAATTGGGATTGAAAGAATGTCTTAAGATGACTGAAATTAAGAAAACAGAGACCAAGGTATTGTTCAGAAGAATTCAAGGAAGAGTAAACAAAATGTTCTGAGTGTAGGAGACAATTGCAGTAACCAAATTTAAAGTGGGATAGCAGAGTTCAGAGGTAAATCAAATGTTTGATGCCATTTTACTAGAGTCTGGGAATTGAGAGTTAAAGCAATTGTGAACAGTTAGTACAGCAGTCAAGACCAAGAAATCCTAAAGGGGTTGGTGTAAAATTCTGGAGTGGAAGCTTTGTTTAAAAGTGAAATTTTGAAAACCTGGACTGGGCTTGGGAATGCAAACCACTAATGGAAAGCATTATTGTGAACAAAGATTTTAAAGCGTGTTTTTTGGGGGAGTGGAGTTTGGAAACTCTCACGTGACAATGATCTGGGGGATTCTGAGGCGAAATCCATAGAAATTCACTTGGGGTTCAGAGTGAGAGTGTAGTTGACCACAACCATCTTGTGTGTTCAAAGGGACGTTGCGTTACTGAGACTATTGTAGCTTAAGATACAATAGTCTCATGGGGCAGCACGGTAGCCTTGTGGATAGCACAATTGCTTCACAGCTCCAGGGTCCCAGGTTCGCTTCCAGCTTGGGTCACTGTCTGTGCGGAGTCTGCACATCCTCCCCGTGTGTGCGTGGGTTTCCTCCGGGTGCTCCGGTTTCCTCCCACAGTCCAAAGATGTGCAGGTTAGGTGGATTGGCCATGATAAATTGCCCTTAGTGTCCAAAATTGCTGGGTGGGGTTACTGGGTTATGGGGATAGGGTGGCGGTGTTGACCTTGGGTGGGGTGCTCTTTCCAAGAGCCGGTGCAGATTCGATGGGCCGAATGGCCTCCTTCTGCACTGTAAATTCTATAAGATATGCTTTGCCATTTGTGTTCACTTCAAAATCTATGTGTAGTTGTGAAGCTAATGGCGTAATAAAGGAGTATTATATCATAATCCAAACTTTTCATATTTAATAAATGTTTTTTTTCTTGTTAGAGTTAGTGTGGAGGCAACGCTGCGCCCCTCCTTTCGCTTTTTGAGTGTGTGCAATAAACTAACCCTTTGAGGTCATCCCATCTCACGTTTGCTGTGGGGTTATCAACAGAAAATTGGATCACACAAAAAGTGAAGGGGAGTGGGGAAAATACGCCACTACTTATCTAGAGGGAAACAAATCAAAACACTTCTCTGTTTGTAGCCAGGTGGTGAGAGGAGACATTAATGCTGTTTAAATTAACCCCCTCCTGTCTACAACAACAGAATCATGGGAGCGGCCGAAGGTTGGTGATTCTGTGCTGTGGGCCGCTACGGTAAAACTCTACAGAGACAGTCATCCGAGGCTGGAATCGAACCCAGGTCCCTGGCGCTGCGAGGCAGCAGTGCTGACCACTGTGCCACCCTTAAGTTGCTGAGAAATCAATGGGATCTGCCTTGCTGCATATGCTATTTAATGTGCAGGGTGGTCTTGAGACCACAGTTTGACAACTCCATCTACAAGTTTGCTGATGACACTTGTTACACTAATAAAGATTATTATTATTATTCTAGTGGGTTGGATCTCGAACAAAGATGAGTCAGAGTACTGGAGTGAGATAGTGAACCTAGTGGAGTGGTGTAACGACAACAATCTCTCCCTCAATGTCAGCAAAACTAATGAGCTGGTCATTGACTTCAGGAAGTAAAGTATCGTACACACCCCTGTCAGCATCAACGGGGCCAAGGTGGAGATGGTTAACAGCTTCAATTTCCTAGGTGTGCACATCAGGAACAAGAAAGCACAACGGCAACTGCACTTCCTCAGGAAACAAAGGAAATTTGGCATGTCCACATTGACTCTTGTGGTAGTCACCACTAGTGGTATATTATATGTATTATGGCACTGCCCGTTTATTAGAGGTACAATGGTAAATCCCTGCCTGCTATAAATGTGTGTGCTCTTCTGTGCTGCAGCCATTCTGGTTCCAGCTACAGGAGTCACAACATCTTGTTCAATAAAGCCTCGATTGTTCCACCATTCTTGTCTTGTGGTAATTGACGGTGCATCAATTTATTGAACAAGATTTTTTAAAACGATGGATCTCCGCATCAAGCCTGATCGCCTGCAGCTGAGCCCTCAAGCAGCCAACGCCACGTCCACCTTCGACCACTGGCTAGCCTGCTTCGAAGGCTACCTCAGAGCATCCGCTGAAGAACCCACGGACGCGCAGAAGCTCCAAGTCTTTTATTCACGGGTGAGCCCTGACATTATTCCCCTCATCCAGGATGCGCCCACCTACTCCGAAACGATGGCGCTCCTGAAGGGACATTACGTTCGACCGGTGAACCAAATGTACGCCAGGCGCCTCCTGGCCACGAGACAGCAACTCCCCGGGGAGACTCTGGATGATTTCTTGCGGCCTCGATTGTTCCACCATTCTCGTCTTGTGGTAATTGGCGGTGCATCAACTCTTATCAATTTTTACAGATGCACCATAGAAAGCATCCTATCCTGCATCACAGCCTGGTATGGCAACTGCTCGGCCCAAGACTGTAAGAAACTACAGAGAGTCGTGAACGCAGCCCAGACTATCATGGGAACCCACCTCCCATCCACTGACTCTGTCTACACCTCCCACTGACTTGGGAAAACGGGCAGCATAATCAGAGACCCCTCCCAACCGGGTTATTCACTCGTCCAACCTCTTCCATCAGGCAGTAGATACAAAACTCTGAGAACACGCACTAACAGGTTCTAAAACAGCCTCTTCCCCACTGTTACCAGACTCCTGAATGACCCTCTTATGGACTGAACTGATTTCTCCACGCATCTTCTCTATTGAGTAGTACTACACTCTGTATGCTCACCCGATGCCTGTGTCTATGTGTTTACATTGTGTATATATCATGTGTCCTACGTTTCTCATGTATGGAACGATCTGTCTGGACTGTACGCAGAACAAAACTTTTCACTGTACCTCGGTACTCGTGACAATAAAACAAATCCAACTCACATTTACCTCACACTGACTCTGAATGTTCAAATATAAGATAGACATTGGAAATAATTTTATCTTTCTGGCCTTGTGTTGTAAAGTTTACTTTGCTCGCTCGAAAACCGTGGAATCTTTAATCACTGAGCGAGTGCGTTGCCTCAAGTTGATCTTCTTGAACAAGAAGTTATCGGTATCTAACCGGATCATACCAAAACCTTGGGGAGGCGTGGGAATGTGGTCTGGTCCAGGATCATGAACATTCCCTTAAGAATCAATGTTAAATCAATGTTAAAACTGGAGTTTGGCCCTTCAGGTACTTCTTGCCCAGGAAAACACAATGTACAAGTTGAAATACTGCAGTGGATACGTAAAGCACTGTGCATTCCTCGCTGAAATAACTGTTAAAATACTATTTATAAAAGAAAGACCGCAGATAAAATAAAATACATTTTAAAATTATAAAGGAGTACAATATATACGTAAATTTAGTAAATGTGAAAATAAAATCACACTCACCAGCCTGGGTTCGATTGACTGGCCTCCATCTAGTGGCAGATGTTGGATTGTGCAGGTAGCAGCTGAAGACGTCCCCAGTAGTGGCAACTGACAACAGGGAAACTGGATTCACCGGTCGCCAATGCCAAAATTGCGTTTGTGATGCTCCGCCCCCTCCAAAGCGGAGTACTCAGAGAGTACGCCACGCGCCGTACTGACGGCCTCAGGACATTGCCGACGCCGACGGGAACTCAGGCCGCCCCCCGATGCTCCGACCCGAACCGGCTGAGTTCCCGTCGGCGTCAGTCGCGTGTGGTCCCACCCGTCAGGAACTCGGCATGGCGGCTGTGGACTCAGTCTGGCGCCTCCACAGTCGGGAGTGAGCCGATCCGAGGGCAAGGGGAGACATTATCCGGGGCTGGAGGCACTGTAGGGGGGTGGTCCGGGGGGTGCGAGCTGGCCAAAAGGGGGGGGGGGGCACCATTTCGGGGCCGGGTCCATGGGCTGCGTCCGCCATGTAGGACGGCACGGCCACAGCAGGCCGCCGCCATGCGCATGCACGGCCATGGACCAGGAAATTCTCCGGGATATATCAGCAGCTAGAGCCAGGTGCTCCATGCTACCGACCTGCTAGCCCCCAGCAAAACGGGGAATCGGTGGCTGTTTTGTGCCATTTTGTCTGGTGTAAAATGCCACCGTTCCCACGCCGGCGTGGGGGACATAGCCTCAGAATCAGAGAATTCAGCCCCGGGGTCCTTAAATGTGAGGGGGCAGGGTAACGGAGTGGAGGGAAGAACTGGACGGACCCCAGCAGCGCTGGGGAAAATGTTGTGTGCACTTGCAGGACGTACCGGCCGCAGAATAGGAAACCAAACGCTGTTATTTTATTTTGCCGCAAAAATATACTTAATTCATAAAATATCTGAAAGACATCGCAATGATTTCAAAGTGGCCGTCACAGAACGTGCAATAACATTCAAGTTTCCTGCACAGGTCACGTTTCGCTCTTGAGGTGCTTCAGCACAGTCAAAAGGACATTGCAGACGTTTCAAAAAGGTTGTTTCAAAAAGTGAAATGGCATTTAAGTCGTCTGCATCAATCGTGTTGCACCCTGAGGCGCTTCAATCCAGTTGCATTACATGCAATGTTCACCGCCTACATTCAACGTGAGTCAGGCGGGATTCTGGACAGTTCCCCTCCCTGCGGTGCTCTATGGCTGAAAGGTTTGAAAGGTCATTGCATTTCTGCGCCAGCTGCCCCGGGTTTTGGTGCGTCCCTCATCATGTAGTCCTGGGATTTGGAATGTTATAGCGAATGCCGCAACGTTAACGGACATGCAGTTCCCACTTTATGAACAGGTTTTAAAGGGAACATCATTGACTGCATCAACAAGAAGCTGGGGTGTACTGCGCAAAAATACTAGAAGTAAAAACACACATGATAAAGTGAGCATCAAAAAGCAAAGAAAGCACCAGGATTCATACCTGTGGGATAGAACTAAAAAGCCAAGAAGTTACATTAAGCTTGTACGGAACCTTGGTTGGGCCACACTTGGATTCCTGTGAACATCTCTATTCTCCATATTATAGAAAAGAGGTTGATTCTCCACACAAAGTTGATAACCTTCACTGTTTGGGGGGGCAAGTGTGAATGATGTGTGGGGGGAACTGAGATATTCAGTTATGCCAAGTCTTGTCAGCCCAGCGTGACAATGGGTGGCTGTTATGGGCCAGGGTTTAGAGAACCCCAAAGTGTATCATGGAGTTCACCTGACCCACAACTTTTAATAGATGGGGAGCACACGGCTCACTCTACAGGTATTGTACAGCAGAAAATGGACCAGTGGTTTTTTAAAACAAAACAATGTTTATTCTATGAACTCAAGTTAACATTTTTAAAACAAACAGTGAAATATCTTAGCAACCAGTAAATCAAATACACCCCCAAAGAATACAACATTAAGTAACCTGTATGCTGTCCTTTTAACATCCAAAATACTTAACACACCTTCAAACAGGAGCACATTAGGGTTTACATTCAAGACTGAAAACATTTATAATTCTTCTGAATTCACCAAATGATCCATAGATAGTCTTTGGATGGCAGAAATCAACAGCAGTACAGCTCACAGATATACCCAAGCTTTTCTCAAACTGAAACTAAAAAGCAGTAGAGCTCAGCTCCACCCATACTCTGACATCACTGCAGTAACATGAGCAGCTCCATTTCTTAAAGGTACATTTCTTAAACACCCATTTCTTTTTTTTTTAAATATATTTTATTCAAAATTTTTGGCCAAACATGACAGTACATTGTGTATCCTTTACACAGTAATATAACAATATAAATAACAATGGCCAGTTTTAACCAAGAAATAAATAATATATAAACAACATCAAAATTAAAAAACAAAACTAATGGCAACTGTCTTGTCCAAAATAAATACTCTCCAAAAATACAATCCAACAATCCAATATACAATTACCTATAACAACTACCTATACATATTATACAGATACACTGACATCCCTGAGAGTCCTTCTAATTCCTCCCCCCCCCTGGGCTGCCGCTGCTGTCTTCTTCTTTTCCATTCCCTCTATCTTTCTGTGAGGTATTCGACGAACGGTTGCCACCGACTGGTGAACCCTTGAGCCGATCCCCTTAGGACGTACTTAATCCGTTCCAGCTTTATAAACCCTGCCATGTCATTTATCCAGGTCTCCACACCCGGGGGCTTGGCTTCCTTCCACATTAACAATATTCTGCACCGGGCTACTAGGGACTCAAAGGCCAAAACATCAGCCTCTTTCGCCTCCTGCACTCCCGGCTCTTCTGCAACCCCGAATATAGCCAACCCCCAGCTTGGTTCGACCTGGACCCCCACCACCTTCGAAAGCACCTTTGTCACCCCCACCCAAAACCCCTGTAGTGCCGGACATGACCAGAACATGTGGGTGTGATTCGCTGGGCTTCTCGAGCATCTCGCACACCTATCCTCTACTCCAAAAAATGTACTGAGCCGTGCTCCAGTCATATGCGCCCTGTGTAACACCTTAAATTGTATCAGGCTCAGCCTGGCACACGAGGACGATGAGTTTACCCTACTTAGGGCATCAGCCCACAGCCCCTCCTCAATCTCCTCCCCCAGCTCCTCTTCCCATTTCCCTTTCAGCTCATTTACCATAATCTCCCCCTCGTCCCTCATTTCCCTATATATGTCTGATACCTTACCGTCCCCCACCCATGTCTTTGAGATCACTCTGTCCTGCACCTCCTGCGTCGGGAGCTGCGGGAATTCCCTCACCTGTTGCCTCGCAAAAGCCCTCAGTTGCATATATCAGAATGCATTCCCTTGGGGCAACCCATATTTTTCGGTCAGCGCTCCCAGACTTGCAAACGTCCCATCTACGAACAGATCTCTCAATTGTGTTACCCCTGCTCTTTGCCATTTAAACACCCATTTCTTAAAGGGTACTCTCACGTGACAGCAGCACAGTGGTTAGCACTTGGGTGACTGTCTGTGGGCTTGGGTAGGGTGCTGTTTCCAAGGGCCGGTGCAGACTCGATGGGCCAAATGGCCTCCTTCTGCACTGTAAATTCTATGATTCTATACTTCTGTCTCACAGCTCCAGAGCCCCGGTGACTATCTGTGTGGAGTTTTCACTTTTTCCCCGTGTCTGCGTGAGTTTCCTCCGGGTGATCCGGTTTCCTCCCACAGTCCAACGATGTCCAGGTTAGGTGGATTGGCCATGCTAAATTGCCCCTTTGTGTCCAAAAGGTGAGGTGGGATTACTGAGTTACGGGGATAGGGTGGAGGCGTGGCTTAAGCTTAAGAAGGGTGCTCTTTCCAAGGGCCGGTGCAGACTTGATGGGCCGAATGACCTCCTTCTGCACTGGTAGGATTCTATGACCTGCCCCCATGGTTGAGTATCCCACCAATCGTTCACAATGGAGAGGCAAGACTTAGGGCAGGGTACTCGGAGGGCGTGTGGGCAGCTGTGAACCTGGAGCCTGTGAAGAGTTCAGAAGGAGGGGAGATTGGAGCTGAAAATGATTGCCTCACTGGACCATTCACCGACTTTCCCTTTACCTTGATCTCATTGGCTCTGCTTTACCTTGGCAAATCCTTCACCTGCACTGCTCAGCGCCTGACTGCTGAGCTGACACTATCAGCCAGGGGCCAAGGTACATTCATTTCCGGACACGAATCAAGCACAGGTACTAAGAGCACGATCGCTGCGGTGGAGGCATGTTCCTGAAGCTCAGTCGCCGAGAAAGATAATGTTTTTCTATGATGTTCACGAAGACGGTAGGTAACTAACAGTTGGTAAGATTAAGAGCCCTGTAAAGCACTCAGATGCAGGCTTAGCCCAGGAGGCAGTTTGTTGGCTGTCAACTTATACAAGCCAAATATTCTAAAGGGAGAAATTTGCTCCTCCTCAATCTGTGTAGAAACAAAAAAAGTTTTACCTCGGTTGGAAATGAAACTATAAATAATGTTTGCTCATAGAGACTATGTGCCTTAACAGGTTACCCAAGGGATTACCGAGAATAAATTAAATGGTTTCACTCTGTGTAAATATGATTCATTTCTCTATTTTACCGGTTTACAATCATGTTTTTCTTGAATGAGAGGTAGACACAAGTTGAAAAACTTATGGTTATGGTTCCTCGGTTAGTTGCCTTGCTGCATAAGAAAATAAGAATTAGGAGCAGTAGATCATTCAGCCCAATGAGCCTGCTCCAGCATCCGGTACGATCATGACTGATCTGATTGTGGCCTTAAACTCCACACCTTCTTGTTTGCAACAGTGCAGCACTCCCTCTGGGCAGCACTGGGGCATCAGCCTGGACTTTTGTGGTCCAGGAATCTGGGATCTTGTGATTCAGAGGCCCAGGTTGCTACCAGATGAAATTCTGAACTCTTTTGACACCGTGAGTGCTTAAGGTCAGGAACGCGCCGTCTGTGAGTGTGGTGGAAGCAGATTCGATCGTGTCTTTCAAAGGGGAATTGGATCATTATTACAATCATGAGAAATGGGCGGCACGGAGCACTGCGGTTAGCACAGTTGCTTCGCCGTGCCAGGGACCCGGGTTCGATTCTCGGTTTGGGTCACTTCTTCCTTAAACAACACCACCAGGCCTCTCTTTATACTCTTTTGAAGAGAAACAATAATCAATAAATTAAACAAAAAAGACAGGGGTGACCACGCTGGATGAGCACTGTAATTAAAACAAAAAGTCAAGGGAAACTTAATAAATTAAGCCAAATGTCATTCCCAGGGCAGCACGGTAGCACGGTGGTTAGCACTGTCACTTCACAGCTCCAAGGTCCCAGGTTTGATTCCTGGCTTGCGTCACTGTCTGTGCGGAGTCTGCACGCTCTCCCCGTGTCTGCGTGGGCTTCCTCCGGGTGCTCCGGTTTCCTCCCACGGTCCAAGGATGTGTAGGTTAGGTGGATTGGACATGCTAAAATTGTCCCTTCGTGTTCAAAAAATATTAGGTGGGGTTATTGGGATAGCATGGAGGTGTGGGCTTGGGTAGGGTGCCCTTTCCAAGGGCTGGTGCAGACTCGATGGGCCGAATGGACTCCTTCTGCATTGTAAATGCTATGATTCTATTCTATGATTCCAAATAAACGCAGAAGAATGCCATTCAGCCCATTGAGACTGTCCCACCAGCAGTAAGATCACGATGGCCTTAATGCCACTTTCCTGCCTGTCCCTCATAACCCTTGACTCCTTGTGGGGACCGGGGTGCTTTATCGACCCCTTTAATCACCTTTTGCTTTAATGCTTTATATATTTTGTATATTTTGGAATGAGCTTTTGTTTAATGCAGTTTTCCTCTCAGGGGCTGTCTTTTTATTTTGCCCTTTAATTTGTCAATTAAGTTTTATTGATTTAAGGCAAAAAGGATAACCCTTAACTCCTTTGTCAATCAAAAATCTGTCTAACTCAGCCTTGAATATATTTAATGACCCGGCCTCCACTGTTCTCTGGGAGAGAATTCAACCCTCTAAGAGGAGAAATTCCTCCTAATCTCGATATTCAATGATTGACACCTATTTTCTAAACTTTATCCCTTAGTTCTACACTTCCCCAATGAGAGGACACATTCTCTCAGCAGCTAGCCTGTCAAGCCCCCTCAGAATCGTATATTTTTTGTATGTTTGGGGGAAGACAGTGGGGCGATAACGTTACCAGACTAATAACCCACTCTAATGCTCTGCGGACACAGGTTCAAATCCCATGGGTGGAATTAAAATCAATTACTAAAATCTGGAGTTAAAAAAGAGCTCGTTCTCAGTAATGTTGCCCATGAAGCTATTTTGATTGTTGTAAATGACCTCCAGGGAAGGAAATCTGCCATCTTTAGCTGATCTTGACTACATGTGATTCTAGACCCACAGCAATGTGGTTGATTCTTTGCTGGCCTTTGAAATGGCAGAGCAAGCCACTGCATTCAAGGGGCAATTAGGAATGGACAACATATGCCAGCGACACCCATGTTCTATGAAAGAGTAATGAAAAAGCATGTTTAAATGAGATCACCTCCTCCTTCTAAACGCCTACGAGTACAGGCCCAACCTGTTCAACCTAGCCTCATCAGACAAACCGAACATCCCAGGAATCTGCCCAGTGAATCTTCCTTGTGCTGCTTACAATGTGAGTACATCTTACCTTAAATAAGGGATTTGAACCAGGGTTCCCAGAGCATTTCCCTGGGAGGGCTGGATTACTCGTCCAGTGACCATAAGACCATAAGACATAGAAGCAGAATTAGGCCACTCGGCCCATCGAGTGTTCCGCCATTCAATCATGGCTGATATTTTCTCATCCCATTCTCATGCCTTCTCCATAACCCCTGATCTCCTTATTAATCAAGAACCTATCTATCTGTCTTAAAGCCACTCAGTGATTTGGCCTCCACAGCCTTCTGCGGCAAAGAGTTCCACAGATTCACCACCCTCTGGCTGAAGAAATTCCTCCTCATCTCTGTTTTAAAGGATCGTCCCTTCAGTCTGAGATTGTGTCCTCTGCTTCTAGTTTTTCCTACAAGTGGAAACATCCTCTCCACCTCCACTCTATCCAGGGCTCGCAGTATAACATCCTGTAAGTTTCAGTAAGATCCCCCCTCATCCTTCTAAACTCCAACCAGTACAGAGCCAGAGTCCTCAACCGTTCCTCATATGACAAGTTCTTCATTCCAGGACAATACCACTTTGCCACCGCCTCCCTGAAATTGCTCCTTAGTATCCAAAGATGTGTGGGTTAGGTGGGGTTATGGGTTTAAGGGTACAGGGCAGGGGAGTGGATCAGGGTGGTGTGCTCTTTCGGAGGGTCGGAGCACACCCGATGGCCTGAATGGCCTCCCTCTGCGCTGCAGGGGTTTCGATGATTCTGGTCGCATTGGGCCCGACAGCCTGTTTCATTGCTGGCATGTAACACCAGCGTGGTGGCACAATCACCACACCAACCCCGAACCCTTTGGGTCAGGGCTGTGTCGGGGGGAGGGGGCTGTGCGTAGGGATGGGGGTACGTGGGGCTGGGGGGGGGGGCAGGGCTGCGATGGGGGCAGGGCTGCGTGGGGGGCAGGGCTGTGTGGGGGTGGGGCTGTGTGGGGGTGGGGCTGTGGGGGGGTTTGTGCGTAGGGGTGGGGGTGCGTGGGGCTGCGATGGGGGCAGGGCTGCGTGGGGGTGGGGCTGTGTGGGGGTGGGGCAGTGGAGGGAGAGGGTGGGGAGCTGTGCAGGGTGGAGGGGCTGTGCGGGGGGGAAGGAGCTGTCTGGGGGATGGGCTGTGTGGGGAGGGGCTGTGCGGGGGTGGGGCTGCGTGGGGGAGGGGCTTTGTGGGGAAGTGGCCTGTGTGTGGGGTGCTCTGTGGGGGGAGGGGCTGCATGGGGGAGGGGCTCTGTGGGTGGAGGGGCTGTGCGGGGGGTGGGGCTGCGTGGGGGAGGGGCTTTGTGGGGAAGTGGCCTGTGTGCGGGGTGCTCTGTGGGGGGAGGGGCTTGTAGGGAGGGGCTGTGGGGGAGGAGCTGTGTGAGGGAGGGGCCGTATGGGGGCAGGGCTGTGGGCGGGGGCCAGCCACCTGCCTGCAATGATGCGCTCGAGCGCCGCGGCCGGAGTCCCTCACGCGTGCGCAGTGGACGCAACCGCCCGGCTGGCAGCAGGAGAGGCCGGCCTGCGCATGCTCGGACTCGGCGGCGCCCGGCCTGGGTGCCGCGCATGCTTGCACGAACCCGCCCCGCCCCCCGGCCGCGGGCATGCGCATCGAGGGCTCGCCGGGTCAGTGACGTGTCGATCTGACTGGTTGGCAGGAAGTGAAGGGACCGACACCGGAAGTGGGATCTGGAGGGTTGAGAGAGGCAGGGGGAGTGTACAGGCAGACAGACAGACACACAACTGTGGCTCCGAGCGTCTTCGGGGGTCAACTGGCAAAACGCAGAGGGCGAGAGAATGCTGAAAAAGTTCGACAAAAAGGACGAGGAGTCCGGTAAGTCCCAGTCGCAGGAGATGGGCCTCCATTGGTTACTATGGCAGCAGCAGCAGCCTGTGGACCAGGTCAGGCCGGTGGGCAGGTTGCTGATGTGGGAGGTGGTCAGTGGCAAAGCCTCACTCAGACCCAGCTAGAACTCGAGGCCATAGCCTCAGACTATAGGGACGATCCTTTGAAACTGAGATGAGGAGCAATTTCTTCAGCCAGAGGGTGGTTCATAAGATATAGGAGCAGAATTGGGCTATTCGGTCCATCAAGTCTGCTCCGCCATTCTATCATGGCTGATCTGTTCCTCATGTGCTACCTTCAATGTTACAGACCAAGAGCTGGATTGCAAAATAAGCCAGAGGATCGTCTCCCTAGAACCTAGACCTAGGAGCAAGAGTAGGCAATTTAGCCTCCCGAGCCTAACCACCCTCAATGGCTTGAGACAATTTGCACTTCTTTAACTTGTGATTATCCCTCTCTCCAGTCGCACTGTCTGGACCTGTAAAGACTTAATTACATGCAAAGACTTGCATTCAAAGTATCATCTTGCATCATTGGCTTTGTCTATATATGCTGTGTTTGTGTAACCTATCTCTTCACTCACCTGATGAAGGAGCTACGCTCTGAAGGTGTTGAGAGGCTGGCTTCGGTGTCCGGCTCCTGTCCTCCAGGCCCTGGGAGCAGGGCCGGCGGTGCACTGGCCCAATTGGAGGTCCCCGCCGGCTGTGCCTTCTCCCAGGGCCACTGCAGCAGAAGCAGCCTGTACCAGCATGTGAGGGACGGGTACTCGGACAGACCCCAGCTGGACATGGAGCTGGTCTGCAGCCACACCCGGGCTGCGCTGGACAATGTGCAGAATCGGAAGGGGGAGCTGACCAGGGAGGATGTGGCTGACATCGTGTCCACGTGGAAACAGTTGATGAAAGCGAAGGAGGAAATAGAGAAGCTGGAGAACGAGAAAAGGCAAATCAGTGATTCAATCAAAGCCCTCCTGCACCCTGACTTCTCGAGGCTGCGAGACCGAGGAAAGGAAATTTGCCTGGAATTAAATGCCCTCTATCAATAAGAGAGCCAGTTGGATGAACACTTCTATCTGAAAGCTTTGAAGCTACCCAACTGGACTCATCCAAGTGTGCCTGTAGGTGATGAAAGCCAGGCTCGTGTTATTGAAACAATTGGTGCTAACCAGTGTTTGATTTTAAACCCAAGGGCCATTTGCAAATTGGTGAAGACTTGGACATAATTCGACAACGGCGACTCTCACACGTCTCTGGCCACCGATCGTACTATCTGCGGGGGGCAGGCAGCGAGCTACAGTTCACCCTGGTGCAGTTCACGATGAGCAAACTCCTCAGAAAGGGATTCATTCTGATAACTGTGCCAGACATGCTGAAAGGGGCTGTGTTTGAGGGCTGCGGGATGAGACCCAATGCCAAATCCTCCCAGGTTTACCAGATTGACCCCACTCGCTTGGCACAAAGTTGAGCCTAAACCAGGAGAGTTTGGGAAGGCGGGTGAGAGCCCTCCTGAGCTTCTCACCCTCACGGCTTCCCAAGAATGACCAGCACACTGCAAAGCACCCAGCGCGGGGGCCAGAACATTTCACAGGTAGCAGATTACGCAGTGTTCACTTAAATATGGCCACCCGATTACAGAACGCAATTGTACCTTGGCGGTGCTCTCTGGAGTGGCTGGGGTATTGTGGGCCAGGCTGGCATTCCATCCACAGCCACCACAAGAGGATACCCCCCCCCCCCCCCCCCCCCCCCCGACCACATCCTTGAAACCACCTGTGACAGAATTCCTGGGATGGCACTGGCCAGGAATATCCAGGAAGGAGCAGTCAGACCTGCTCCATTGGGGAGGAGAGTAAGTTGGAGAAGATTCTGCAGGAGACGGGGTTCCTGTGCAGTTGTCCGTCTTGGCTGGCCTGGGGTAGCCGAGCGAGCTCTCTGCGTCGACCGTTCTGAGTTCGAAATCCACAATTCAATGGTCGAGGCGCATGACTGAATACCCTTTAAGACTGCGGGCGCAGTGGGTTAGCACTGCTGACTCACGGCGCCGAGGTCCCAGGTTCGATCCCGGCTCTGGGTCACTGTCCGTGAGGAGTTTGCACATTCTCCCCGTGTTTGCGTGGGTTTCGCCCCCACAACCCAAAGATGTGCAGGCTAGGTGGATTGGCCACGCTAAATTGCCTCTTAATTGGAAAAAATGAATTGGGAACTCTAAATTTATTTTTTTTAAACTCTAGGTTCCTCTAAAACCCAATCCTGGGCATGTCATATCATCGTCGATTGTCTTGCCCTCAAATGCTTCACCTGAACCAACAGGTGCCGTGCGCCCAAGCTCCCCCCCCCAAGAGGATCACTACCGCTGCATAGCAAGATAGCTTGGCATTAATCTGACTACCGGGGGTGTGCTGGGTACCCTTGTCCCCATTTCCTCTGAAGGCTGTGGCTTCAAGCTCGGCAGACTTCCTCACCGTACAGCTGCTGTTGGGAACTCGCAGGTAGTTTAACTTGACGGGCAATAGTTCACGAGCGGACGGTGGAATTGTAATTTTGCCACGGGCTATCCTGTTTCTCGGTGAAGGTTACTGCTTCCGACATTAAATACAGGAATGTGAGCATGAATCATTATAGCTGAATTATTTCCAAAAAGAAAATAAAAAAGGATTATATAAAAAAAAAAAGTTCTGCTGCAATTGTATAAGGTGTTAGTGAGGCGACACCTGGAGTATTGTGTTCAGTTTTGGTCTCCTTACTTGAGAAAGGAAGTACTGGCACTGGAGGGTGTGCAGAGGAGATTCACTAGGTTAATCCCAGAGCTGAAGGGGTTGGATTACGAGGAGAGGTTGAGTAGACTGGGACTGTACTCGTTGGAATTTAGAAGGATGAGGGGGGATCTTATAGAAACATATAAGATTATGAAGGGATTAGATAGGATAGATGTGGGCAGGTTGTTTCCACTGGCGGGTGAAAGCAGAACTAGGGGGCTTGGCCTCAAAATAAGGGGAAGTAGATTTAGGACTGAGTTTAGGAGGAACTTCTTCACCCAAAGGGTTGTGAATCTATGGAATTCCTTGCCCAGTGAAGCAGTAGAGGCTCCTTCATTAAATGTTTTTAAGATAAAGATAGATCCTTTTTTGAAGAATAAAGGGATTAAGGGTTATGGTGTTCGGGCCGGAAAGTGGAGCTGAGTCCACAAAAGATCAGCCATGATCTCATTGAATGGTGGAGCAGGCTCGAGGGGCCAGATGGCCTACTCCTGCTCCTGGTTCTTATGTTCTTATGAAAGCTTGTGATTCCAAATAAACCTTTTGGACTTTAACCTGGTGTTGTAAGACTTCTTACTGTACCCTCAATGTGATCATGGCCTCAACTCCATTGTCCTGCCTGTTCTCCATAACCCTGCAACCCATTACCAATTAAAAATCTGTCTAATTCCTCAAATTTACTCACTGTCCCTGCATCCACCGTACTCTGGGTAGTGAATTCCACAGATTCACAATTCTTATTGTGCTTATAATGTGGTAAATTTACTCTTTCTAGAAGCAACATACATTCATGGGCAGGGACCCATTCTCCACAAAGAAAAGGAATATGTTCATGCTTTGCACCTTTTTTTGAATTACCTGAGAGCCAACAGTTCCCCATTGAGCGATGCCTTGACCAATCAGACTTGTCGACCAATCAGTGCTTGTAATATCTTGTAATATATATTGTTGTGATCATTTGAAATTTGGCATTCTTGTGTTTGTCCTAATGAAGGCAAGATAAAAAGCATCAACAAGTCCCTCTTTTCAGCAGTGTTTTATGTATTTCCTTCCTCCTGTCCAGTTTCTGTCTAATATTACCTGCTACATTTTTCTTGCTATCCTAGTAACACGAGGTTAAGGCCCTAGTGAGCTCTTTGATGTTCAGTGTTTAGCTTGCACAATTGGATTCATTTTAAGGGAAAGATGGAGTAGCGGTGAATGAACTGACTGGGCACGACTAACCTTTGAGCAAAACACGATTGGGCCAAAAAGCTTAATTGACTGGATGAAGGAAGTTACCGGGAAAGGTAGCCTACAAGTTTGGCCAAATCCTTTAATGACTTCTGCTGCTAGTAATGAGTAAAAGGCTATGCTTTCTTTTGTGGTTCAACAGTCCATCAATATTTGCTATATATTCTTGCGCACGATGAAAAGGATGTAATTTTTAAGAGCTTCCAAAACAAGCACATCCCTATACTGGCAAAATGCAGCATGTTTAACAGTGGAGATGATTATGAAAATAAATCTTTCCGACCAATAATTAGAAATATGAATTCACCCTTTATTCACATCTTTCTGATTTGTTGAATGTTTGACGCCAAGGCAGCCATGCTCCTGTGAACAAGCAGTCATCAGGCATTCAGTATGTGACAAGGCATTAGGCTAATGTCTGTACAGAGTGATCTGCCAACCACTACTTCAGTGCCAGAATGAATGCCGCAGGCAAGTTAACCAAGAAGTAATCGTGGATTCTGATTGGATTGAGGATTTACCTAACCAATAAAAGCTGACGTTACGCTTAAAAAAAACCCTAACATTTCTGTAATGTGTTTCGCAGCCTTGGTTTCAACCCAGTGCGCCTCACAGCTAATGAGGTATTTTTAAAATGGTTTGAACTGATGTAATGTAGGGGAATGTGGCAGTCCATTTGCGCGTAGCAAACCCCCCAAAAACAGCAATGTGGTAATATTGGTAATTTGTTGTTTTAGTGGCATTGGCTGGGGGGACAAGTATTGACCTGCTCTTCTTGAACTGTTGGAACTTTTAAACCCACTTGAGAGAGCAGGATAACCTTCTGTTTAATGCTGCATCTGAAAGACAGTGCCTCCCTCAGTGTACACTAACTGATAAACATTTGTGCTGAAATCTCTGGAGTGCAATTTGACTCTAGAACCTTCTAACTGAAAGGTGAGGGTGCTACCAACTGAACCACTGCTAGCACTATTGATAAGGAGGTCCTTGAGCAGTACTGAATTAACTGAAGCTAAGTATAGCAAATACATTTAGCCTCAATGTCCCCACGCTAAGATAACCGGTAGTTATGGTGTGGTGGAGGCACAACATTGTTTGGGACCCCTCTAACCCTTCGTTTTCTCCAGATTTTCTGATTGCTCAATTCCCATCTTTGGCCTTCACTTCTACAATTCGTTGTGAAGATCCTTGAGATTTTTCTCATTTTTACACTGTGAATGCACCACCGGTCTTGAGAGTAGTGGTTCAAAGGTTGGTCTACACATCAGATGTGAGAAGACCAAGACAGTGATGACTGGACAGCATCAAGGCCCTCCCATCAGGCAACAAAGCATTGAGAACATCAACCACTTCCCCTCCTTTGGAAGCAACATCCACAGGGATGTGATGTAGAGATTGACATCCACCAAACGGTAAAGCAGCATCGGTCTTCCAGCGGCTCCACAGGGTCAAGGCATCCAACACCATCATCGCAACCATGAAGTAGTGACGATATGTCTATAGTAGTACCAAGCACAGTCTATACCAGCGAGATGGAAGAGAACAGCAAAGGTCTTTCATCAGCATGGTGTACGTAAGATTCTGGACATCATGTGGAGAGACAACATCACCACCAAGGAAGTGTTGCAGTGGACTGGTTAGAGGTGCTGGTGTAAATCGTAATGGAGAGGTGACTGATGCTGGCAGGAACACTTCCTTCGCCTCCCAGATGTATGCTTGCCAGAGTGGCAGTAGAATGGACCCCGCCAGTTGATAAAAGACCAAACCGGCCAAAGAAGACTTTGCAAAGTATATTTAAGGAGCACCTCAAAGAGAAGCACACCACCTTGGTTGGAACAAAAGAGATTGCTGCTGGCCCAGCGGCAAGAGTCTTGCTGCCCATTGTCTCACGTGGGACTAGAGGATCTAAGTCTAAGAATGCAGACTTGTTCAGATGAAATTATAGTTAAATCAAAAACTGCAAATTTACACTGAATCGCTTGTTGCACTCTGAATGTCGGTGTCTTAGGAGACCTGACAATATAATCGGGTCAAACTGACATTATAATCAGATTATTTGTGCAAGTTTGGCTTGATGCCTGAAGACATGGTTCCTTTTGGTGATCGACAATGTCAGACAAAATTCTATGTTTTGGTTTCAGGCATGACCTACAGAAATAACGCAACAGATCAGTCAACAACAATGCCTTGCGTTAGTGTAGCACCTTTAACATAATAAAACATCCTCAGGTATTTCACATGAGCATTATCAAACAAAATTTGACGCAGAGAATCACCTGCTTACTTTCTCTTCCTGCTTGGCTATTGTTAGCTTCGGTGTCCCCCAGGATCTATCCTTGGCTGCCTCCCGTTTTTCCTACTATATGCTGCCCTTCAGCAACATTGTCTGAAACAGTCATTTTCCACATGTACGCTGGCGACACCTAGCTCTATCTTTACTATCTTCTCCACACTGCATTGCCACGCTGCTTTTCTGACATCCAGTACTGGATGGGTAGAATTTTCTCCAATTAAATATTGGGACATCTGAAGTCAGTGTCCTAGGTCCCTACCAGAAACTTGGTTCCATATCCGCTGATTCCATCCTTCTCCCTGCCACCTGCCTGATGTGGAACCAACTATTGGTAACCTTGGTATCGAATTTGATCGGTGTCCTGGAAATCCTTAATTCCTGAATACTCCAGAGCGATCCTGGAGTATTTGTGGAGCAAATACTTGGAGTTAGCATTTTGCTCTGAACCCTTCAGTGAAATTGAAATGAAAAATTGAAAATCGCTTATTGTCACAAGTAGGCTTCAAATGAATTACTGTGAAAAGCCCCTAGTCGCCACATTCCGGCGCCTGTACGGGGAGGCTGTTACAGGACTGAAGGATGTAATAATTAAGACAGTGGAGGAGTCAAAGGTGTTGTGAAGGTGTTATAAATAAATGCAAGTCCTTGCCTCGTCTTTGAATTCAAAGGAACAGACTGCATGTGAAAATGGCATTAGCCTGCTTTACAGTTGTAATTTTGGCTCAAAATCCCTCTCCATTGTTAATGCAACATTAACAGTGTTATTAAGATTAAGGAAATACAGATAGAGGGTATTGATTGATTAAGTATCTTGAGCACTATTAACAAAGTATACGGAGGGAAGTATCTTGAGTGTTATTAAAAGAGTACCATTATTGAGGTTTCTTTATCGGGGACCTGGTGAAGAGGGTGCTGCATGCAGCAGTACTACGCAAGCATAGATTAAGGTGGTTCACAGATTCCCGGGCCAAATGTCCCTTCTAAGGTGAAGGGGAATCTGTGTTCCACGTTTATATAGATTGCCCAAGGTTGCAGCCCCTTTTTAGTTATTTGAAGGGGTGGTACTCAACGTTGGGTTGCACTTCAGCCTCACGCTCCTCATCTTCAGTCATCTGGGGCAAGAGGGAGGAAGACCACTTTCCACGTTTATATAGATTGCCTGAGGTTGCAGCCCCTTTTAGTTATTTGAAGGGGTACTCCTCGACTTTTGGTTGCACTTCAGTCCCACGCTCCTCGTCTTCAGTCATCTGGTGCAAAACACAGGGCAAGAGGGAGGAAGACCTCCTTATAAGCCTGCTCCTGGACCTGGCCATGGTGACCATCAACTGTGGGTGGTTGAGGGGTCGTCCGATTCGACTCTGTTCCTCTAGTACGGCGTTCAAAAGGCATCTTAATAAACACATGGATAGGATGGGTATAGAGGGATACGGCACAAGGAAGTGCTGAGGGTTTTGGCAAAGGTTGGTACCATGACCGGTGCAGGCTTGGAGGACCGCAGGGCCTGTTCCTGTGCTGTATTGTTCTTTGTTCTATGTTCTATTGTGGCTATATTTGGAGCCTGGTGGACTTTGATTGGAAACATGCAGTGTCTACCAGCATTCTTCAGGCTTTCCGCGACCATTGGGCGCCACAGGGGTTGGGATGCATCATAGACATAGAATTTATAAAGGAGGTCATTTGACCCGTCGAGTCTGCGCCGGCCCTTGGAAAGAGCACTCCCACTTAAGCCCACACCTCCGCCCCATGCCTGTAACCCCGCAACCCCACCCAATCCCTTTGGCCACTAAAGGCAATTTAGCCTGGCCAGTGCACCTAACCTACACGTCTTTGGACTGTGGGAGGAAACCGGAGCTCCCGGAGGAAACCCACGCAGCCACGAGGAGAACGTGCAGACTCCGCACAGACAGTGACCCAAGCCGGGAATTGAAACTGGGACCTTGGAGCTGTGAAGCGACAGTGCTAACCATTGTGCTACCGTGCTGCCCTGGGAATGACATTTTGGTTTAATTTATTAAGTTTCCTTTGACTTTTTGATTTAGTTACAGTGCTCAACCAGCGAGGTCACCCCTATCTTTTTTGTTTAATTTATTGATTATTGTTTCTCTTCAAAAGAGTATAAAGAGCGTGGTGATGGTTAAGAAAGAAGTTAGGTTGATTGGCCATGATAAATTGCCCTTAGTGTTCAAAATTGCCCTTGGTGTTGGGTGGGGTTACTGGGTTATGGGGATAGGGTGGCGGTGTTGACCTTGGGTAGGGTGCTCTTTCCAAGAGCCGGTGCAAACTCGATGGGCCGAATGGCCTCCTTCTGCACTGTAAATTCTATGATAATCTATGATAAGTTGCAAGGGCAGCACGGTAGCGCAGTGGGTTAGCCCTGCAGCCTCACGGCGCCGAGGTCCCAGGTTCGATCCCGGCTCTGGGTCACTGTCCGTGTGGAGTTTGCACATTCTCCCTGTGTCTGCGTGGGTTTCGCCCCCACAACCCAAAAAGATGTGCATGCTAGGTGGATTGGTCACGCTAAATTGCCCCTTAATTGGAAAAAATGAATTGGGTACTCTAAATTTATTTTTTTTAAAAGGAAGAAGTTACATGTTGCATTCTGTAAATAAACTTGGTATTAAAGAAAATGATTGTCTATTTCACCATCTGGCTTTTGAATGACTTTAGATGCATTGGAATGCAATCTACACTCGGATATCTAAAGGGCAGAAATAGAAACAGGAATTGTCAAAGACGAGTGACAATTTGGACCATCAAGCTCATACATGTTGAATATTCAGCTTTGCATCTCAGCCTTGAAATGCTTTGGATTTATTGTCATGTGTACTGAGGTACAGTGAAAAGTATTTTGCGTACAGCCCCGACAGATCGTTTCATGCATGAAAATGTAGAACATACGAGTGTTTCATTCTATTATCTTAACTGGGTGGCTATCACTCAGTAAGGATATTTTTAAGATTATTTTTTAATGTGAGTTTACATCGTTTGTATATTACAGACCAGAGTTGGCTTGAAATAATATCTTGGCTTCACCTTGTCCATGTCACGTAATAATTTTAATCCCTTTCCTCCTATCTGGGCTGGATGTTGTCTTTATGAACCACCTAGTATGGACATTCAGAGCGACGTACAAAGTTTAAATGTGTATTACTGTTAGTTTGCATAAACCTCAAGTTGCTGATAACACTACATCTCAGTGTCTGATTTGTGAGGCAGCAGACTTTCCAATCGGCTGCAAGGCCGATGAGTCACAACTTTCTCCAACTGGGGCTTACACAGCAAACTCTCTTCTTGCTGACTCCACTCCCTCCCTTGTCGCTTGAAACCTGGCTGTCCTCTTTGACCTCAAACTGAGTTTTAGACTCCACTTGCCATTCATTATCAAAACCTTTCATTAACCCCTCTGCAAAACTGGCTACCTCAGCTGCCCCCCCCCCCCCCCCCCCCCCCCCCACACCTGCTCACCATAAACTGGTGCAAAATGCTGCCTTGTCCCATACTAAGGCCTGCTCCCACATCATTCCTACCCTCAATCTCTCCGTGCCGTCAAGAGAGCACTTGTCTTTAAATCCCTCAATAGCCATGCCCTGCTCTATCACTGCAGTCTATTTTGTATAGGTCCCTTTCTTAACCATCTCATGATCCACTTATCTACACTGTGGTGCAGGGATTTTCTACTCCAGAGGAATACTCAGTATAATAATCTTTATTGTCACAAGTAGTACCTGAACACTGCAATGGAGTTTGTGAAAAGCCCCTAGTCGCCATATTCCGCCGCCTGTTCGGGTACACGGAGGGAGAATTCAGAATGTCCAATCCACCTAACAGCACGTCTTTCGTGACTTGTGGGAGGAAACCGGAGCTCCAGGAGCAAACCCATGCAGACATAGGGAGAGCTTGCAGATTCCGCACAGACAGTGTCCCAAGCCAGCAATCAAACCTGGGAATCAAATCTAACCACTGTGCTACCTAGATTGAGACCTGCTAGATTATTGGACACTTGAGTAATGAAGGAATATGGGGATAGACAGGAAGTTCAGGTAAAAATTCATCCATGATCTTAGTGAAAGGTGAAGCAGACTCGAGAAGCCCACTCCTGCTCCAATATGGGATGTTTTGTGTATTAAGGCATTATATAAATGTTGGCTGCTCTTGTTTCCACTGTTTGGATGATTTTTATAAAGCTACTGCCTCTTGTTTTGCCTAGGTGGGGGTTCAAACCCATTCCAGCACCTGGAGAAGAGTTCTGTTCTGCAGGAGGTGAGCAGTAATTTCTGTACCGTGCTATTGTCGCAGTTTCCGTACCGTCAGCTGTTGGGATGTCACATTGTCCCCAACAATCCCTGACCTTCGGGGAGGTCAGCAAGGGTTCCTATTGTGGATTACTATACAGCACAAGCCCTTGATGGGTGGGATGTGTGTCTGTCTGGGGGCATGGTGACCATTAATGGAGATCCATATTGCAGCTTTGAAAGCTGTGATCCGACGCTCTCCTCACTACAGTTGTGAGGATTGTGATGGGAGTGACCCTTTAAGAAATGTTTTTGTCTTATCACATGGCTTCAGTGATGTCATTGATAGGGTGGAGCTTGACTGTGGCTCTGTGAGTTTTACTTTTGCTTTGGGTTTGGACTGGTTTGAACTGCACAGGTTGAAAGAAGTGTCTCTCTATCTTCATTTTAAAAGCTGTTTCCAGACTGCTTTATAACTTAAAAGAGATAATTGCTTTCTGGAAGGAACTCAAACCTGCTGTTTGGAAAGGGGAACAGAGTTAACACGTCTTATACCAGTAAGAATGTTCTGGACCACACCTTTGAAAAGGGGTTTCTGGTTTTACTTGGATTTTGTTATTGAATTGGAACAGTTAAGGGGGAATTCATTAAGGGTTATACATAGATTACTGTAGCTGTGTGGGGTCTTTATGTTTGTAGTTGATACAAATTCTTTTTTTAAAAAAAAAATATGTTTTATTGAAATTTTTTTCCCAAACAACAATTTTCCCCTCTTACAAAGCAAACGCAACAATACAAATTCTTATTGTGTGTGTTTATATAAATGTTAACTAAGTTCTTAGAATAAAGCTTGTTTTTTTGATTAAAAGTGCCTAAGTACTCTGTTGAATATCACCTGAGAGGCAGACCCTTGTGCTCATCCTAGCCAAATTCAATAAACAGTTATAGTTCAGGTGAACTCCATAATATACTTTGGAGTTTTCTAAACCCTGGCCCTAACAGGATCTTGGGTTTATAGCCTCCCAGTGAGCTCGCTTGACATTACAGTGGAAAGTAAAATAAACAGAGTTAGTGGCACAAAACAGATCATGGATCTACAGAGACCACCAATTATGGCAAGTGCCCAGTCTGGCTTGATTATAGAGGGCTGGGGTGAGGTGCCCGCACTGCCTGTCAAGGACCAAATGGCACAAGTCAGGAGTGTGATAGAATACCCTACACCTGCCTGGATGAGTGCAGCTCCAACAACATGCAAAGCTCAACACCATCCTGGAGAAAGCAGCCCGTTTGATTGGCACCCCATACATCAACTTAAACATTCGCACTCTCCCTCCACCACCGATGCACAATGGCAGCAGTGTGTACCATCTACGAGGTGCACTGAAGAATCTGACTAAGGCTCCTTTGACATGCACCTTTTAAACCCATGACCTCATCCACCAAATGCAAGGGCAGCAGATGCATGGGAACACCACCACCTACAAGTTCCCCTCCAAGTCTCTCACTAACCTGACGTGGAACTAATATTGGTGTTCCTTCACTGTCGCTGTTTCACAATCCTGGAACTCACATTCGCGCAGCACTGCGCGTATACCTTCACCACATTGGGCTCCAGTGCTTCAAGTAGGTAGTTCACCACCGTTTAAGGGCAGTTGGGGATGGGCAGTAGAACACTGGCCTTATCGACAATGCCCCCACATCCCAACAACTACTTTATTAGAAAAAAGCACAGAAATCAATCTAAGCTGTTATTTATGTTCCACAGGAGCCTCCTCGTACCCGACTTCATCCAGAAACATATCCTTCTATTCCTTTCTTATCAGTTTATAAAAACACAAGATGCAGGAGTAGATCACACATTCATCGAACCTGTGCTGCCATTCTATACCATCATGCTGATCTTGGGCTTCAACTCCATTTCCTTGCCTGTTCCCCATATCCCTTGCTTCCCAGAGAGACCCAAAATCTGTCTATCTCCAACCTTAAATGTATTCTCTGATGGAACATCCACAATCCTTAGATGATTGGTTAGTATGGAGACACAGTGGTTAGCAGTGCCGCCTCAGCTCCATGGACCCGGGTTTGATTCCGACCTTGGGTGACTGCCTGTATGGAGTTTGCATGTTCTCCCCGTGTCTGTGTGGGTTTCCTCCGGGTGCTCCACCCACAGTCCAAAGATGTGCAGGTTAGGTGGATTGGCCATGCTAAATTGCCCCCTAATGTCTAAAGGTTAGGTGGGGTTACGAGGTAAGGCAGTGCAAGAGCCTGGGTAGGGTAGTCTTTCAGAGGGTCGGTGGAGACTCGATGGACTGAATGGCCATCTGCACTGTAAGGTGTCTGTTCTATGATTCCAAAGATTCGCAATCCTCTGAATGGAGAAATGTCTCCTCATCTCAGTCCTATATGGTCGACTCCTTATCCTGAGATCACACCCCTGTGTTTTAGATTCTAACTTGTTGTTGAATGCATCTGTTTTATTTGTTTTAGCTACCCCTTGTGGTAGCAAGTTCTGCATTTTCTAAGGAAAGAGATTTCTGCTTCTTGGGTTTGTTAGTGATTACCTAATACTTATGGCCCTCGCTTTGAACTCCTGCACAAGTGGAAACATCTCCACGTCTCACCAATCAATTCCCCTCATAATATTAAACATTCCTGTTACGGTACCCATAACCATCACTTTTTGCGAGAGAATGGAAAGTAAGTTAAATTGAAGTGTGTGTACCCGTGTGCCCGTGTGCCTGTGTGTGTGGTTTTAATTGAATAGCTCCAGAGGGAAGCCAGCAGCATGTTAATGTGAAGTGCTGCATTCTTCCATTTACTCACTGAAATGATTTTCCCTGTTGCTTTTGTCTAGCCTCACCCAACTGATTCAGATCTTTTATGAGACCGCAGACAATGCTTGTTATAATTACAGCATCTGGGTGTTGCATTCAAAAAAAAAAAGAGGCAATTTAAGTATGCCATGAATGGAATTGAATTGCTGCCGAGAACTGCATTAGATTTTATGGTCAGGTAATTAATAATGTTGAGATTTGATGGGCCGAATGGACAGTCTCGTTCCTGCCTCCTGTTCTGCTTTTCCTATAGAATTACTAAGATTGTTAATGACGCAACAGAAACACTTCTTTTTTCTGTTTTATCACAGGCTCGAGTGTTTAACGAAACTCCTATCAATCCTCGGAAATGTGCTCACATTCTGACCAAGATCCTGTATCTGATAAACCAGGTTGGGCTGCCCTCTGTTACTTTGAGAAATAACCTTTGTATTTTGAACATAAGACCATAAGACATAGGAGCGGAAGTAAGGCCATTCGGCCCATCGAGTCCACTCCACCATTCAATCATGGCTGATTTCAACTCCATTTACCCGCCCTCTCTCCATAGCCCTTAATTCCTCGAGAAATCAAGAATTTATCAATTTCTGTCTTAAAGACACTCAACGTCCCGGCCTCCACCGCCCTCTGCGGCAATGAATTCCACAGATCCACCACTCTCTGGCTGAAGAAATTTCTCCTCATCTCTGTTCTAAAGTGACTCCCTTTTATTCTAAGGCTGTGCCCCCGGGTCCTAGTCTCCCCTGCTAATGGAAACAACTTCCCTACATCCACACTATCTAAGCCATTCATTATCTTGTAAGTTTCTATTAGATCTCCCCTCAACCTCCTAAACTCCAATGAATATAATCCCAGGATCCTCAGACGTTCATCGTATGTTAGGCCTACCATTCCTGGGATCATCCGTGTGAATCTCCGCTGGACCCGCTCCAGTGCCAGTATGTCCTTCCTGAGGTGTGGGGCCCAAAATTGCTCACAGTATTCTAAATGGGGCCTAACTAATGCTTTACAAAGCTTCCGAAGTACATCCCTGCTTTTATATTCCAAGCCTCTTGAGATGAATGACAACATTGCATTTGCTTTCTTAATTACGGACTCAACCTGCAAGTTTACCTTTAGAGAATCCTGGACTAGGACTCCCAAATCCCTTTGCACTTCATTATGAATTTTGTCACCGTTTAGAAAATAGTCCATGCCTCTATTCTTTTTTCCAAAGTGCAAGACCTCGCACTTGTCCACGTTGAATTTCATCAGCCATTTCTTGGACCACTCTCCTAAACTGTCTAAATCTTTCTGCAGCCTCCCCACCTCCTCCATACTACCTGCCCCTCCACCTATCTTTGTATCATCGGCAAACTTAGCCAGAATGCCCCCAGTCCCGTCATCTAGATCGTTAATATATAAAGAGAACAGCTGTGGCCCCAACACTGAACCCTGCGGGACACCACTCGTCACCGGTTGCCATTCCGAAAAAGAACCTTTTATCCCAACTCTCTGCCTTCTGCCTTACAGTCAATCGTCAATCCATGTTAGTACCTTGCCTCGAATACCATGGGCCCTTATTTTACTCAGCAGTCTCCCGTGAGGCACCTTATCAAAGGCCTTTTGGAAGTCAAGATAGATAACATCCATTGGCTCTCCTTGGTCTAACCTATTTGTTATCTCTTCAAAGAACTCTAACAGGTTTGTCAGGCACGACCTCCCCTTACTAAATCCATGCTGACTTGTCCTAATCTGACCCTGCACTTCCAAGAATTTAGAAATCTCATCCTTAACAATGGATTCTAGAATCTTGCCAACAACCGAGGTTAGGCTAATTGGCCTATAATTTTCCATATTTTTTCTTGTTCCCTTCTTGAACAGGGGGGTTACAACAGTGATTTTCCAATCCTCTGGGACTTTCCCTGACTCCAGTGACTTTTGAAAGATCATAACTAAAGCCTCCACTATTTCATCAGCTATCTCCTTTAGAACTCTAGGATGTAGTCCTAGATGCACAATAAGTTCGTAGTCGTTTGTGGCACAGAAGGAGGCCATTAAATCCTTTGAACTGCATTCTCAAATCTTTGAGAAATTCGTAACTGGTGTGTTCAACTTGAAATTTTCATTCAGGATGAATGTTGGGAAGCTTTGCTGCGAAGAGTTCATAAATATGAGGGAGCGTATTGGAGCCAAATCCCTCCTATTACTGGGGGCCAAATCCCTCGCATTTCTGAAGAAGGTAGCTGGGAGAAACTCCTAACATGCTTTAAAAGCTAGTCGACAGAAAATGCAGGTCCCTGGTTATTGATTTCAATCAGAACTTTAAACTGTTCAATGTAATCTGGCCTTGATAGTGCTAGAAACTTGCTTTTACACAGCAATGTGCTGCCAACAGATCTGTTGCTATGTCATGTGAGATGTGGGGGTTGGGGGTGGGGGTAGGGTGATTGGTTTTCATGGTGGTCCTGGGTGGGTTGTGACTGGGGAACAGTGATCTACCAAAATGGTCCCAGTATTAAAAATACCTGTGTGGGTTTGCCAGTGTTTATAGTTACGTCGAATGTGCAGCACAACTGGGTCAACTGGTCCATGCCAGTCTTTATGCTTCACATGAACCTCCTCTCACTCTACTGCATCTCACCCTATTATAATAATCTTTATTGTCACAAGTAGGTTTACATTTACACTGCAATGAAGTTACTATGAAAAGCCCCTAGTCGCCACATTCCGGCGCCTGTTCGGATACATAAAGGGATAATTCAGAATGTCCAAATTACCTAACAGCACATCTTTCGGGACTGTGGGTGAAACCGGATCACCCGGAGGAAACCCACGCAGACACAGGGAGAATGTACAGACTCCACACAGACAGTGACCCAAGCCGGGAATCGAACCTGGGACCCTGGAGCTTGTTTTTGAAAACTCACCACTATTCTTAGAAGTCCCCCTATACCAAAAAGGGCCGACATTCTAAATGGTTATCAGGGATTCTCACTCCCTGACTCCGATGCAAGCTTCAGTGGGTGCTGTTCAGGTCAAACTATGTTTTCAAGTTATCCCCCGGTACAACCCATATCTTCACCGAAGATTTCATCTACTTACCACTTAGTAGCATCGATCCTGGGTCCCGCATTGCTAAGTAAGTAAAGTAGACTTTGGAATAACCACTATTTCAGGTTAAATTAAGTTATTTTATTATTATATTTTTTCTTTTAAAAGCTGCAATTACTGTCTTTACAGAAAGGTAACAAGATCTTGCTTCTGGATCCTTCTGGTTGGTTGAAGGGACCTTCAGGCCCAACTTGACAATCAATCTTCTTTAAAGTCTGGTCTTCTTTAGATGTATTCGCTGGTTAGCTCAGTTGCTGTGTCCTATCTTTCCCATGTACCAAGCTATGAGAGCTGACTCTGCTGGCTGTCTCTGAGCTGACTCTGCCTACTCTTCAAATTCTAGTCTTCCTTAGATGTATTAGCTATTTTAGCTCGGCTGCTTTGCCCTGTCTCTTTCCCATGGCCGAGCTGACTGTAATCTGACTCTGAGCTGCTTCTCTTATTCCTTCTCTGAGTTCTGGTTCTGCCTGCTATCCCCTTTCTTTGGGTTTATATTCTCTTTTTAACAGTTAAGTTTTTATGACGTTATTGTAAAGTAACTTTTATTTTCTTTGATTGTAAAAAGTATCTTTGATCTAAACTTTCTAATCCAACTAAGTATTTATTTTGACATGACTTCATCTCATTGATCTGATTACATTGTTTCCTTTGTGATGTTCAAAATGCTTTGACTTCAAGAGGTGTTACTTTTAATTCCTGTCATTTCTATAGTTTTATTTTCCAATTGTGTCCTCAGCTCATAATTTTGACTTTGATTTTGGCTTTGAATTATGTTTCTCGTAGACTGATAGTCTCCAGTTTTCTTTAATTTACCTGGTATTCGCAAATTTTCACACCTAGAATTATCACCAAATTCAACTGAACCTCATCCATTCTTTTCCAGATCCTTACTTTCAATGAAGGCATGAGCCATTGTTTTTGGCTTCATTCAAAATCCTGTTTCTCTTGTTGGCTAAGTCTGCTTGACCAAGGATATCTGCATTTTACAATCCTTCCCTGGCAGCTGCTGTTAACCCTTTGTGGGATCTTGCCCTGTATTCTCTCATGTTTCTCTCAGACCAGATATTGCCAGACCTCCATGTTTCAAATGACACATCTTTCCATATTTTCAATAACAAGCTGTGAAGCAACAGTGCTACCCACTGTCCTACCGTGCTACCGCGTATTACAATAACCTTCTTCCTTCTCTCTCTCCTGGGTTTATCTAGCTTAAATACATCTATGCTGTTCATTTCAGTGATTCCTGGGCACATAAGCTAGGTTTGTATTCCTTGACATATAAAAGGTGAAGGTGTGATTTGATTGAGGTTATTAGGATTTTGAATGAAGTTGATAGGTTAATGAAACAAAACTCTCTGATGGGTTATCTAGGACAAGGGGACATAATCTTACCAAATCAGATTCAGATCATTCAGGGGCAAAGTTAAGAAATACTTCTTAACTCCAAAGGTGGTCGACATATGGAACACTGTCCCACAAAAAAGCAGTCGATGCTAGCCCAATTAATAATGTTAAATCTGAGATTGATTGATTTGACAAGCATATAAAGCCAAAGCAGGTGGGTGGAATTGAGATACAGATCAGCAAATATCTCATTGAATAGTGGAATAGGTTCGAGGGACTGAATAGACTTTCAGTTCCGATGATTTAAACTTTACTCCAGTAATGTTTCACTATTCTTGCAGACAAGATGTTCAAAAGTGACAAAAATCACTAAGTAACCATTGATTAACAACAAACACAGGGCTGACCGCACAGCAGAATATTACAGTTTAGTAGATAATTGAAAACTCCAGTAGTTCCATTATTTCCATAATTGGACATTTTAGTGTTCCTTGGGCTGCAGATTAATCGATGAACTTAGATGTGTCCCATCTTATGATGAAAGTCGTACTTCATGCACAATTTTAAGTGGTGTAAATATTCGCTGATCGAGTTATTGGCAGAGTAACTACAGATAGAATGTTGTGAGCTTGAACCCTACTCTAGGAACTTCACACAATATAGTCTTGATGCTTCAGCACAGTAATGAGGGAGAGCTGCATGGTCAGGTTTGTCCTTAGTTTGAATAAGGTGCTAAATCAAGACACTCCATTTGCCTGCTCGGTTGGATGTAAAGGACACTATTTGATGTAGAGCAAGGCATTTCAGTGCCTGGTCAACATTTATTCCTTAACCAACACCACCACAGAAGTTATTTGAAATTAGTCTCATTTGCTGTTGAAATTATGCCACAGGGATGTAATTATTTTTACCCCCTTCACTGTCTGACCATTGCAGCATCTCAGTTACTTAAATGACAGGGCTTGTGTTTCCACCACCAAATCCCATGTTTTGAAGGCTCTATGGAGGATGTCTGAAATGTGTGTTTCCTCAAGTTGATCTTCTGCTGTGTTGTCCAACAGTTGCAGTTTAACTTGAAGCCATGTACCAGGTGTACCTTTTCTATGCCATTTATGGCTGGTTTAGCTCAGTGGACTAGACAGCTAGTTTGCGATGCAGAACTAGGCCAGCAGCATGAGTTCAATTCCCGTACCAGCTGAGAATCCTGAATTCTCCCTCCGTGTAACCAAACGGGCGTCGGAATGTGGCGACTAGAGACTTTTCACAGTAACTTCATTGCAGTGTTAATGTAAGCCTACTTGTGAAATGATAATGAAAATCGCTTATTGTCACAAGTAGGCTTCAAATGAAGTTACTGTGAAAAGCCCCTAGTCGCCACACTCCGGCGCCTGTTCAGGGAGGCTGGTACGGGAATTGAACCATGCTGCTGGCCTGCTTTGGTCTGCTTTAAAAGCCAGCTATTTAGCCCTGTGCTAAACCAGCCCTTATTATTGTGACAGTAATAAGGATTATTTATTTATTTATTTCTTATCTTGGAAAATCATGTTTACCTAGCCTGTTAGAGGTTTTTAAGGAATTAACAAAAGAGGGGTAGATAAAGGAGAACCACTAGATGTAGGGTACTTGGATTTCCATGAGGTATTTGATAAGCTTCCACATCAATGACAAGAGCTCATGGTGCACGAGGCAACATATTAGCATGGATAGAAGACTGGTTAGCTAAGAGGAGGCTGAGAGTAGGGAAAAATAGGTCTTTTCAGGTTGGCAAGCTGTGACAAGTGGAGTGCTGCAGGGATCAGTGCTGGGACCTCCATTATTTACAATCTATATCAATTTGGATGAAGGGAGCAAATTTAATGGTAGCTAAATTTACCGATAACCCCAAGATGGCTAGAGAAGCAAGTTATCAAGAGGACGCAGAGATAACATAAGAACTAGGAACAGGAGTAGGCCATCTGGCCCCTCGAGCCTGCTCTGCCATTCAATGAAATCATGGCTGATCTTTGTGGATTCAGCTCCACTCTCCGGCCCGTACACCATATCCCTGAATCCCTTTATTCTTTAGAAAGGTATCTATCTTTTTCTTAAAAACGTTTAAAGAAGGAGCCTCAACTGCTTCACTGGGCAAGGAATTCCAGAGATTCACAACCCTTTGGGTGAAGAAGTTCCTCCTAAACTCGGTCCTAAATCTACTTCCCCTTATTTTGAGGCTATGCCCCCTAGTTCTGCTTTCCCCGACCAGTGGAAACAACCTGCCCGCATCTATCCTATCTATTCCCTTCATAATATTATATGTTTCAATAAGATCCCCCCGCATCCTTCTAAACTCCAATGAGTACAGTCCCAATCTACTCAACTTCTCGTCATAATCTAATCCCCTCAACTCTGGGATCAACCTAGTGAATCTCCTCTGCACTCCCTCCAGTGCCAATATGTCCTTTCTCAGGTAAGGAGACCAAAACTGAACACAATACTCCAGATGCGGCCTCACCAGCACCTTATACAATTGCAGCATAACCTCCCTAGTCTTGAACTCCATCCCTCTAGCAATGAAAGACAAAAATCGATTAGCCTTCTTAATCACCTGTTGCACCTGCACACCAACTTTTTGCGACTCGTGCACCAGCACACCCAGGTCCCTCTGCACAGCAGCATGTTTTAACATCTTACCGTTTAAATAATAATCCATTCTGCTGTTATTCCTCCCAAAATGGATAGCCTCACACTTGGCAACATTGAATTCCATCTGCCAGACCCTAGCCCATTCACCTAACCTATCCAAATCGTTCTGCAGACTTCCGGTATCCTCTGCACTTTTTACTTTACCACTCACCTTAGTGTCGTCTGCAAACTTTGCCACATTGCACTTGGTCCCCAACTCCAAATCATCTATGTAAATTGTGAACAACTGCGGGCCCAACACTGATCCTTGAGGGACCCCACTAGTTACAGGTTGCCAACCAGAGAAACACTCATTTATCCCCACTCTCTGCTTTCTGTTAGTTAACCAATCTTCTACCCATGCTACCACTTTACCCTCAATGCCATGCATCTTTAGTTTATGCAGCAACCTTTTGTGTGGCACCTTGTCAAAAGCTTTCTGGAAATCCAGATATACCACATCCATTGGCTCCCCATTATCTACTGCACTGGTAACGTCCTCAAAAAATTCTACTAAATTAGTCAGACACGACCTACCCTTTATGAATCCATGCTGCGTCTGCCCAATGGGACAATTTCCCTCCAGGTGCCCTGCTATTTCCTCCTTAATGATAGATTCCAGCATTTTCCCTACAACTGAAGTTAAGCTTACCGGCCTATAATTACCCGCTTTCTGCCGACCTCCTTTTTTAAACAGTGGTGTCACGTTTGCTACTTTCCAATCCTCTGGGACCACCCCAGAGTCTAGTGAATTTTGATAAATTATCACTAGTGCGTTTACAATTTCCCTAGCCATCTCTTTTAACACTCTGGGATGCAACCCATCAGGGCCAGGAGACTTTAGCCCCATTAGCTTGCCCAATACTGCCTCCTTAGTGATTACAATCATCTCAAGGTCCTCGCTTATATCTTTATTTCCATCAGTCACTGGCATGTTATTTGTGTCTTCCACTGTGAAGACTAACCCAAAAAACCTGTTCAGCTCCTCAGCCATTTCCCCGACTCCTATTATTAAATCTCCCTTCTCATCTTCCAAAGGACCAATATTTACCTTAGCCACTCTTTTTTGTCTTATATATTTGTAGAAGCTTTTACTATCTGCTTTCATGTTCTGAGCAAGTTTACTTTCATAGTCTACCTTACTCTTCTTTATAGCTTTTTTAGTAGCTTTCTGTTGTCCCCTAAAGACTTCCCAGTCCTCTAGTCTCCCACTAATTTTTGCCACTTTGTATGTTTTTTCCTTCAATTTGATACTCTCCCTCACCTCCTTAGATATCCACGGTCGATTTTTCCCCTTTCTACCGTCTTTCTTTTTTGTCGGTATGAACCTTTCCTGAACACTGTGAAAGATCGCTCGGAAGGTTCTCCACTGTTCCTCAACTGCTTCACCATGAAGTCTTTGCTCCCAGTCTACCTTAGCTAGTTCTTCTCTCATCCCATTGTAATTGCCTTTGTTTAAGCACAAAACACTAGTGTTTGATTTTACCTTGTCATCCTCCAACTGTATTTTAAATTCCACCATATTGTGGTCGCTCCTGCCAAGAGGATCCTGAACTATGAGATCATTAATCAATCCTGCCTCATTACACAGGACCAGATCTAGGACCGCTTGTTCCCTTGTAGGTTCCATTACATACTGTTCCAGGAAATTATCCTGGAGAGAGTCTACAAAGGGATATAGAGAAGTTAAGTGAGTGGGCAAAATTAGGCAAATGAATATAGCGTGGAAAAAATTTGAACTTGTCCATTTTGGCAGGTAAAATAGAAAAGCAGTATATTATAGAATCATAGAATTTATGGTGCAGAAAGAAATCAGTGGTACAGAGGGATCTGATGATTTTGGCAGATACATGACAAAACGTTGGTATGCAGGTACAGATTAGGAAGACAAATGGAATGTTGGTTTTTATTGCAAGTTGGATGTAGGGAAGCTTTATTGCAGCTGTACAAGGCCTGGTGAGGTCACATCTGGAGCACCGTGTACAATTTTGGTCTGCTTATTTGAAAAAGAATATAATTGCATTGGAAGCAGTTCAGAGAAGGTTCACTCAACTCATTCTTGGGAGAAGGGCTTATCTAATGAGGAAAGGTTGAGCAGCTTGGGCCTGTACCTATTGGAGTTGAAGAATGAGAGGTGATCTTATTGAAACATACAAGATCCTGAGGGGATTTGATAGGGTGGATACCTGGAGAATGTTTCCACTTGTGGGGGAGACAAGAACTCGGGGACACGGTATAAGAATAAGACCGAGATGAGGGGAATTCTTTTCTCAGAAGGTCATTAGTCTGTGGATTCTCTTCCCCAGAGATTGGATTTGTTTATTGTCACGTGTACCGAGGTACAGTGAAAAGTATTTTTCTGCGAGCAGCTCAACAGATCATTAAGTACATGAAAATTAAAGGAAATAAAAGAAAATACATAATAGGGCAACATAAGCTACACAATGTTACGACATAAGCACTGACATCGGGTGAAACATACAGGGGTGTAGTGTTAATCAGGTCAGTCCATAAGAGGGTCGATTAGGAGTCGTAACAGTAGGGAAGCAGCTGTTTTTGAGTCTGTTCATGCGTGTTCTGTATCTCCTGCCCGATGGAAGAAGTTGGAAGAGTGAGTAAGCCGGCTGGGAGGGGTCTTTGATTATGTTGCCCGCTTTCCCAAGGCAGCGGGAGGTGTAGATGGAGTCAATGGATGGTGGATGCTGAGTCATTGAATTTATTTGAGGCTAAGTCAGATAGATTTTTGATAGACAAGGGAGTCGATGTTTAGGGATGAGGGGGGAACGCAGACAGGAAATTGGAGTTTAGTACACAGCCATGATCTTATCGAATGACGAAGCAGGCTTAAAGGGGTGAATGACCTACTCCTGAGTTTGATGTTCCTTATAAAATAGGTCAGTCTCATAGTTCCCCTCTGTGCTGCCTCCAGAGTCTTTACTACTTCCCTGCATCTGATGACCTAAACCTGGCATCATGACTAAGATCGTGATTGACCCAGCTGTTTTATCACCAACTGGTATAGCAAAGTATTTACAGCACAGAAACAGGCCACCCAGCCTTGTACTCCACAGATTTAACTGAGATAATTCAGTGTTCCATTTGATTTATTGACTGCTGTCCCTCATGATTACGGTGACTGGATATATTAACCACAAGTGTACAAGACCCTGTTGCACGTAGCCTTGTATGGTGGAGAAAATATGCTCTTTTAATCTTACCTCTTTTAATTTGTTTTTGATGTATTACTGTCTTGTAGCCAATAGATGGTGCTGCTTCACCATGAGTAGATATATTTTGAGCTGCAGAAGTTAGGGAATAAGATTCGTAAAAGGGTGGGGTTTGCAGCTATATGCTACCGTTCCTTTTTATCCAGAATATCTTGTTTCCATTGCAGTCTGTGGTATTATGGTGACACACTGGGTGGGTTTTCTGCTGTTAACCCGGGTGAGTTATGACGAACCCTGGGAGGGATTCTCTCACCCCGGGGCCGGCCCGGAGAATCGCTGGGCCGGGCGCGAATCGCGCCATGCTGCCTTGACGCCGGTCCGCTGATTCTCCAGAGAGTGGCGATTTGGCGCCAGTGTGGTCGGCGCGGCGCTGGTCGGGGGCTGCTCTACGGCCCCCCCCCCCCCCCCCCCCCCCCCCCCCAGCGATTGTCGGCCCGGGACGGGCCAGAGTGGCCACGCAAAAATAGCTGAGTCCCGCCAGCACCATTCACACCTGCTCTTACCCAGCGGGACCTCGGCGTGGATGCATCCAGGGGTGGCCTGGTTTGGGGGGGGGAGGGGGCTCTGACCCCGGGACGGGGGCTCTGACCCCGGGACGGGGGCTCTGACCCCGGGACGGGGGCTCTGACCCCGGGACGGGGGCTCTGACCCCGGGACGGGGGCTCTGACCCCGGGACGGGGGCTCTGACCCCGGGACGGGGGCTCTGACCCCGGGACGGGGGCTCTGACCCCGGGACGGGGGCTCTGACCCCGGGACGGGGGCTCTGACCCCGGGACGGGGGCTCTGACCCCGGGACGGGGGCTCTGACCCCGGGACGGGGGCTCTGACCCCGGGACGGGGGCTCTGACCCCGGGACGGGGGCTCTGACCCCGGGACGGGGGCTCTGACCCCGGGACGGGGGCTCCGACCCCGGGACGGGGGCTCCGACCCCGGGACGGGGGCTCCGACCCCGGGACGGGGGCTCCGACCCCGGGACGGGGGCTCCGACCCCGGGACGGGGGCTCCGACCCCGGGACGGGGGCTCCGACCCCGGGACGGGGGCTCCGACCCCGGGACGGGGGCTCCGACCCCGGGACGGGGGCTCCGACCCCGGGACGGGGGCTCCGACCCCGGGACGGGGGCTCCGCTGTGGCCTGGCCCGTGATTGGGGCCTACTGATCGGCGGTCTGGCCTCTTGGGCTGGGACCTCTTTTGTTCCACGCCGGTCCCTGTAGTCCTGTGCCATGTTGTGTCGGGGCCGGCGCAGAGAAAGGAGCCACTGTGCAGGCGCGCGTTGGCGCCGGTCCCACTGTGCAGGCGCGCGCTGGTCCCACTGCGCATGCGCGGACCCCGTGGTGCCCACCTGAGGCCGGGATCGGCAGCTGGAGCGGCCCGTGCTGGTCCCCTGTAGGGGCCAGAATTGCTGCTCCTAAAGCCATGTTGACGCCATCGAGAAACGTGACGCCGTTTACGACGGCGTCAACACTTAGCCTCAGGATCACAGAATCCCGCCCCCTGCGATTTGTAAAAAGCTTGTATTTTCTTTTTGTGATGGTCTCTTTAAATCCAGAGAGAAAGTACTTTCTGGGTAACAAGTTTGTATTACTTATCTGAAAAGTGAACATGTGAGTCGGGTTGCTATTGAAATGATAGTTAACACAAGTAAAAGTTATAAAGATGAGCGACTGAGAGCAGCTGGGATTTGGTGCAGAAGACACAACACTTGCACAGAAAATCTTTTAGTTACAGAAGGCGCAAACTCCCTGCAAACAGGGCAGTTCTACCAGAGCCTATTAGCTCCCTTTAATGGGGTTTATTCAAGGGGTCAGACAATGGAGTCTCTGGAAGTGTGTGCTGTTGGGCCTGAGGTGAGTGGAGGGAGAGACGGTTTCTCACAGTGTGCCTTGCTGTTGATAGTCGTTTCCAGAAAATTCAGATGGAGTGAAGCAGTTGAAAGAGTCCACTTTGACCCAGGAATGTGTAAGTCTTGTATCTTTCCTGAATAGTCTTATTGTTGTCTGCTCTGTTAATGGGGAAAAGTAACCTGGAGTTTTTTTATTTGTTATATAGGGAGAACATTTGGGCTCCATCGAGGCTACAGAGGCATTCTTTGCCATGACCAAACTCTTCCAATCAAATGACGTAAGTTAATAATAACTAGCATGGCAAAGCTTGTACCTGCTTTGTAACTATCGTGTCGGCACCAATGCGCTCCAGTAAACAATAATTGCTCTTAAACAAAATGCTTGAACGTATCGCATTTTGTGTGCGATCCTCTCAACTCATCACCTCAAGTTGATCCCCCCCCCCACCAATGAACCAAGTTGCAGCCGCCAGGATGTGACCCTAATGTTATACAGTTCAAAATGCCCTGACCAGGCATAGTGCAAGGGGAAGGCAAAATCCAGCAGTCCCTTGTGCTGTTTCTCAATCGAAGTGAACATGGTATAAAACTTCCAAATACTCATGTTTACACTTCACCGAGATCACAGTGACAATACCTGCAGTTCACAAATTGAGCTTCAGCTATTGATAAGGCCTTGTGATTAAATCCAGTGTCGTCCTCTTGTTTAATGTGATTGCATACCATGAGAAGAAGTTGTGCGATTGTAGTGATGCCACAGAAAATTTGCCTTTTGTTTTCTTCTTGTAAAGCAGATCAGAGGTGTGAGGATCAAACATAGTGGTGCTCCAGCCAAGCTGTGGGTTAGAGAATTTCATCACAAAAGATCCTATTTTTTAATTTAAAAAAAAAAAAAAAATTCTGTAGCATTATAATTAAAAGAAACTGTTTAATTCCTTGTCACGGTTATGATTATTTCATTTTTTGTGTATTTGGTAACTTTTCCTTTTCCAGTTTTTGGGATGTGAGCATCATTGGCTAGGCTAACGTTTATTGGGCATGCCGAATTACCCTCCAGTGTTGGTGAGCTGCCACCTTGAACCACTGCAATCCTTGTGGTTTGTGTGCACCTACAGTGCAATAGGGATGGCTTTGGCAGGGTGGAGGGGAAGAAAAGGCAACTCTCGGATCAGCCATTGATTAGTAAATTTCCTTCCTTTCTCTTACACCTTCAATAATTTGAGACGAGACATGTGGTAAGTGGAACACACTTTGGAGGAAAAGGTGGCATCAGAGATTCACTGAATTGTTACAGCGCAGGAGCAAGGCCGATGGATCTATTGTTTGCAAAACTGTCCACTGGGGGGTTGTCCACACCTCATGTCTGGCCCTGTTGTAGACTATTGGAAGAACTTAATCTCTATGAAGTGTCAGCAGCACTGAGGTCTACACAACAATGTGGAAAATTGCCCAGTTATGTCCTATCTACAAAAAGCTGGGCAAATCCAACCCAGCCATCAGTCTACTCTTGATCATCATGAACTGATAGTAGCTGTTGTCAACAGTGCTATCAAGTGGCACTTAGTAATAATCTGCTCATTGATGTTTGGTTTGGGTTCTGCCAGGGCCACTTGGCTCCTGGCCTCATTACAGACTTGGTCCAAATATGGACAAAGGAGCTGAACTCAAGAGGTGAGGTGAAGAGTGAATGCCCTTAACATGGTAATATTTGACCAGGTATGTCATGAAGGATCCCTAGCAAAATTGGAGTCAATGTGAATCGAGGAAAACTCTCCGCTGGTTGGAGTCATATGCAGCACAAAGGAAGATGGTTGTGGTTGTTGGAGATCAATCACCTCAGTCCCTGGGAATTGCAGAAGGGGTTCCTCAGTGTTGTGACCTAGGCTCAACCAGCAAAGGCTGTCGCTGGTGAAGAGCCACACAGTAAATGACCTTGAGAGGAACCCCGCTGAAGATCTTGCTGCAACCACCATTATAGTACTCCGCCTCTGCAGGGTTCAGTTCAGATTTGAGTGTAAAGAGAGGCTGGAAGCTGTTCTACTCAAGATTATTGGTGTGACAATGTGGTATCCAGGACTGTGTTTCAGCCAACAACCTTGACTCGTTGTTGAACTTATAGGGGATCTTGCGATGTGCAAATTAATTACTGCTGTTTTGGCCCATCTAGTCACTGCATTGTAAAGTAATTCATTGTACATGAATTCCTTCCAGACAGAGGCTAAATAAATGAACATTTTCCTTGATCATATTTTCCAAATGAGTTCAATGAAAACACAGGAACAGCCGAATAATTTTCATGCACAAGTTGTCAAATAATTACTGTTGAAAATTGTTGACTCAATGTCAATAACCCATTTTTCCTCCTTATCTCGATCAGCCCACACTACGCAGGATGTGCTACCTGACGATCAAAGAGATGGCTACCATTGCTGAGGATGTCATCATCGTTACCAGCAGGTTAGTGTTATTAGCAGGCGGTAAAACACTTCAACTCCAGTCTTTTACCCGTCCCCCCAGCTTTCCCCTTTACCCAGTACTTCCCCAAAACAAACTGCACCTACCTCTCATGCTCGAAGAGTGGGAGTGTCCAGTCTGTAGAGACTGTGTCAGCATTACTCTTGGTTTGGCGCTCTCAGATGAGTGACGTGGACATGGGATCGCTCCCTTGTGAAATGAAAAATGAAAATCGTTTATTGTCGCAAGTCGGCTTCAAATGAAGTTACTGTGAAAAGCCCTTAGTTGCCACATTCTGGCGCCTGTTCGGGGAGGCTGGTACGGGAATTGAACCCGCACTGCTGGCCTGCCATGGTCTGCTTTCAAAGCCAGCTAGTTAGCCCTGTGCTAAACCAGCCTTTGTCAACTTTGCCATGTTATTGTCCTGTTCCCCATCACCCCCCTCTCCTCACTGACCTAAGGCAGCTCCCAGTCCAACAAAGCATTGTTTGGAGAAAAGCAAATTACTGCGGATGCTGGAATCTGAAACAAAAGAGAAAATACTGGATAATCTCAGCAGGTCTGGCAGCATCTGTGGAGAGAGAAGGGAACTCACGTTTTGAGGCTGGATGACTCTTTGCCAAAGTTTTGTTTGGATACTTGGCCAAAGAGTCAGATAAAAGGCTCCTGCTGCTGTGCCATATTGGAGCACCATTTTATACTGCATCCTGTAAAAGCTATTGAAGCAACAGCTTTAACAAGTAGAATTTCACTCAATAAAGTACAAGCATGGGAGGAATATCAAGTCTGTCGACTCTGCAATAAAGGTTTTACGTGTAGGGTAATTTTGTTCCAATGTCTTGTAATTTCTGTTCTATTGTGGCTTGGAGAAATAAATCAAAGCAAAAGTGCTATAATACCAACTGCAGACAAGACAATCTTCACAGGCAAAAGCTGTTAAAAACATTAATTCTCCATCACAGAACATACTCTTTCCACAATAACAATCCTCTTTATGTCTTTTTTGTTTCGTATAAAGACGGTTCTTGAACACCCTTCAGTTGGAGACTGCCTTTGGTAGGGTCTGTAAGAAGGCGCTTTGGCCATCTGGTGAAGTAGAATCCGATTGTAGGAAAGGAAATCTGAAAATTAGGGAGTTGTGTCATTTTTGAGGCCTCTGGGAAACAGTGAGCCAGAGTAGGAGGCGTGATGGGCCGCACTCTCGCTTCTGTATCAGGGGTTTGTTGCCCATTAAGCACATAATGTTGATTAATTCGCCAGTGCAGTACGAAGGGACTGTGCTGTCGGAGATGCCGTCTTTCGGTTGAGGAATTAATGGAGGCCTTGTCTGCTCTCTCAGGTGGGCATAAAAGATCTTATGGCACTATTTCCTAAGAGCAGGGGAGTTTCCCTCATGGCAAATACTTATCCCTGAAGCAACTTTGCTGCTTGTGGTAGATTTCTGTGCTCAAATTGGCTGTGACGATGCAGCATTACAATAATGACTGCAACATTGATTTGAGAATGCTGTAGGATGTCCTGAGATCCTGGGAAGGGCAAAACAAATGAAAGTTTCTTTTTTATCCCCTTGATTTCAAGATGGTGCAAAAATAAATCTCAGAATGGAGGTAAATGTGGCATGGCAGTTTAATTGGCCATATATTATCTTGAAATGTGCTCGTTATAGATGAAATAAAAGGATTAATTTGCATCATTAGCCAAGTTTTTTGCTTCCAATTTTTAGTTTTATTTCTCTTTCCCCTTCAGCTTGACAAAAGATATGACGGGGAAAGAAGACAATTATCGTGGACCCGCTGTGAGAGCACTGTGTAAAATTACTGATGTGAGTACCGGAGTCAAAAGGGGGACTAGCAAATCATTGACGTGCATGGGTATAATTTATAAGGGGGAAAGATCTTTTTTTTGTGAAATCAGAACGCAGCTATCCTGTTGTTAGCACACACTGTCCCTGTGTTGAATCTCTTGCTTCTGCTGGCAGTGAGGGCCCCAAATGCCAACCCAGTTTCTCGTTGCTGATTGGGTGCGGTGGGGTTCGAGCCAATTTGTTGGGGCAAAGTAAAAGAGAGCTTTGCCCTGCATCCAACCTGCACCATACTTGGTTAGGGAATAGTAAGCTTAATTCCAAAGTGGAAGCACTGTACTCCACTGTACTCGCATCACTCACCAAAATTGTTCCATTTGAAAAGGAAAATTGCTTATTGTCACAAGTAGGCTTCAATGAAGTTACTGTGAAAAGCCCCTAGTCGCCACACTCCGGCGCCTGTTCGGGGAGGCTGGTACGGGAATTAAACCGTGCTGCTGGCCTGCCTTGGTCTGCTTTAAAAGCCAGCGATTTAAAAATTTAGCCAGTGTGCTAAACCAGCCCCATTTAAAAATACTATTATTTCTATTTGTGAGATTGTTTTATTTCAGAAACTTTATTCCTGTATTCACAAGGATCTGTGAATTATTTTGATGATACCATTGTACAATTTTGGCCTCTTGCTTATCCTCGCTCTTCATTGCTCCACCATTGGCAAGTGTGCCTTTGGATGCCCCCGCTCTGGAATTCCCGCCATAAAGCTCTCTGCCTCTCTCGATGCCTTCCTGATATCTTCACGCAGTGGGGAAATTCTGCAATAGGAGTTACAAGGGCCCCGACTCTTGTTTTCAGCTCCTTGGATGGTTTGTGATGCCTCTTTCCTGCTTCAGGATGTAATCAGCTAACTGCAAGCAAGCTAAGGATCCTCGTGGCTTCTATGGTTCAGTACAGTATCAGATGGTGCTTTTAACCTCTTAGCCATCAGGCCAGTTGTTCATGGTATAGCGTTTGTCCTAACAAACCCGACTATCTGAGTGCGACATCCATCAGGGTACAGAATCAGAATTATACCTTGCAGAAGTATATGCCAATATGTGTGAATTCTCTTATTTAAGCAGGCTTGGAAGCATTTCTTCAAGGCAGCAGTGTTTAGAGCTTTAACGATGGACCCGTTTGGGGGAAAAAGGAAGCCCCTCCAGTAAATGTATGAGTAGCCCAAACTATATATTCTATTAAAGTTAGTGAGGTTTGGGGATGATGAGGGGAGCCATTACTGAAGAATTGCTGTAGCCAGTCCCACAATGGATGAGTGTAGTTGCAATGACTGAAATGGCCATTGTGTCGAGTCCCACTGAACTTCTTATTGCAACTGTGCCCCACAGTAAAATTCTTCCGGCCACTCCTGCCCTTCTCTGTCCCATTGTCGACTGGTGTTAGCACGATCCAATATTTCTGTGCAGATCGATGGTCAGAGTGAGTTTGGGAAAATCCAAAAGACTTTTATAATTTTCCTGATGCCCAAGTGGATCAACTAGATCTAGTTATGGACATTACACTTGATCCCGTTTCTTAGCAACCATAGAAACGGCCCCCTTCTGAGCCTCCAATTTTGTTCGCTCACCCTTTGGTAACTGTTCATTCAGTTGCCAAGGCTCAAAGCTCTTGAATTTCCTCCTCTTAAATCTTTCTGCTCTCGACCTATGTTTCGTCCTTCAAGGCTTTTCTTAAAACCTATCTCATTAGCCATGTCTTTGGTCACCTGACAACATATCTCCCAACGTGACTCACTTGTCTTTGATTCCTGTGAAGTGCCTTGGGATTTTAAAAAAATCATGGGATATGAATGCAAGGCCAGCATTTGTTGCTAATTTCCCTTAAAAAACATTGGTGAGTCACCACCTTGAACCATTGCAGTCCCATCTGGTGTCGGAACACCTACGATGATGTTACGAAGGATCGATGTTAAGCGTACATAGAACATAGAACGATACAGCGCAGTACAGGCCCTTCGGCCCACGATGTTGCACCGAAACGAAAGCCATCTAACCTACACTATGCCATTATCATCCATATGCTTATCCAATAAACTTTTAAATGCCCTCAATGTTGGCGAGTTCACTACTGTTGCAGGTAGGGCATTCCACGGCCTCAACACTCTTTGCGTAAAGAACCTACCTCTGACCTCTGTCCTATATCTATTACCCCTCAGTTTAAAGCTATGTCCCCTCGTGCCAGCCATTTCCATCCACGGGAGAAGGCTCTCACTGTCCACCCTATCTAACCCCCTGATCATTTTGTATGCCTCTATTAAGTCTCCTCTTAACCTTCTTCTCTCCATTGAAAACAACCTCAAGTCCATCAGCCTTTCCTCATAAGATTTTCCCTCCATACCAGGCAATATCCTGGTAAATCTCCTCTGCACCCGCTCCAAAGCCTCCACTTCCTTCCTATAATGCGGTGACCAGAACTGTACGCAATACTCCAAATGCAGCCGTACCAAAGTTTTGTACAGCTGCAACATGACCTCCTGACTCCGGAACTCAATCCCTCTACCAATAAAGGCCAACACTCCATAGGCCTTCTTCATAACCCTATCAACCTGGGTGGCAACTTTCAGGGATCTATGTACATGGACACCTAGATCCCTCTGCTCATCCACACTTCCAAGAACTTTACCATTAGCCAAATATTCCGCATTCCTGTTATTCCTTCCAAAGTGAATCACCTCACACTTCTCTACATTAAACTCCATTTGCCACCTCTCAGCCCAGCTCTGCAGCTTATTTATGTCCCTCTGTAACCTGCTACATCCTTCCACACTGTCGACAACACCACCGACTTTAATGTCGTCTGCAAATTTACTCACCCACCCTTCTGCGCCTTCCTCTAGGTCATTGATTAAAATGACAAACAGCAACGGCCCCAGAACAGATCCTTGTAGTATGCCACTTGTAACTGAACTCCATTCTGAACATTTCCCATCAACCACCACCCTCTGTCTTCTTTCAGCTAGCCAATTTCTGATCCACATCTCTAAATCACCCTCAATCCCCAGCCTCTGTATTTTCTGCAATAGCCTACCGTGAGGGACCTTATATACACCACATCAACTGCTCTACCCTCGTCTACCTGTTCAGTCACCTTCTCAAAGAACTCGATAAGGTTTGTGAGGCATGACCTACTCTTCACAAAGCCATGCTGACTATCCCTGATCATATTATTCCTATCTAGATGATTATAAATCTTGTCTCTTATAATCCCCTCCAAGACTTTACCCACTACAGACGTGAGGCTCACCGGTCTATAGTTGCCGGGGTTGTCTCTGCTCCCCTTTTTGAACAAAGGGACCACATTTGCTATCCTCCAGTCCTCTGGCACTATTCCTGTAGCCAATGATGACATAAAAATCAAAGCCAAAGGTCCAGCAATCTCTTCCCTGGCCTCCCAGAGAATCCTAGGATAAATCCCATTAGGCCCTGGGGACTTATCTATTTTCAGCCTGTCCAGAATTGCCAACACCTCTTCCCTACGTACCTCAATGCCACCCATTCTAATAGCCTGGGTCTCAGCATTCTCCTCCACAACATTATCTTTTTCCTGAGTGAATACTGACGAAAAATATTCATTTAGTATCTCGCCTATCTCTTCAGACTCCACACACAACTTCCCATCCCTGTCCTTGACTGGTCCTACTCTTACCCTAGTCATTCGCTTATTCCTGACATACCTATAGAAAGCTTTTGGGTTTTCCTTGATCCTACCTGCCAAATACTTCTCATGTCCCCTCCTTGCTCGTCTTAGCTCTCGCTTTAGATCCTTCCTCGCTACCTTGTAACTATCCATCGCCCTAACTGAAACTTCACACCTCATCTTCACATAGGCCTCCTTCTTCCTCTTAACAAGAGATTCCACTTCTTTGGTAAACCACGGTTCCCTCGCTCTACGCCTTCCTCCCTACCTGACCGTTACGTGCTTATCAAGAACACGCAGTAGCTGATCCTTGAACAAGCTCCACTTATCCAGTGTGCCCAACACTTGCAGCCTACTTCTCCAACCTATCCCCCCCAAGTCACGTCTAATGGCATCATAATTGCCCTTCCCCCCAGCTATAACTCTTGCCCTGCGGTGTATACTTATCCTTTTCCATCACTAACGTAAACGTCACCGAATTGTGGTCACTGTCCCCAAAGTGCTCTCCTACCTCCAAATCCAACACCTGGCCTGGTTCATTACCCAAAACCAAATCCAACGTGGCCTCGCCTCTTGTTGGCCTGTCAACATATTGTGTCAGGAAACCCTCCTGCACACACTGTACAAAAAACGACCCATCTAATGTACTCGAACTATATCTTTTCCAGTCAATATTTGGAAAGTTAAAGTCTCCCATAATAACTACCCTGTTACTTTCGCTCTTATCCAGGATCATCCTCGCCATCCTTTCCTCTACATCCCTAGAACTATTTGGAGGCCTATAGAAAACTCCCAACAGGGTGACCTCTCCTTTCCTGTTTCTAACCTCAGCCCATACTACCTCGGAAGATGAGTCCCCATCTAGCATCCTCTCCGCCACTAATACTGCTCTTGACTAGCAGCGCCACACCTCCCCCTCTTTTGCCTCCTTCTCTGAGCTTACTAAAACACCTAAACCCCGGAACCTGCAACATCCATTCCTGTCCCTGCTCTATCCATGTCTCCGAAATGGCCACAACATCGAAGTCCCAGGTACCAACCCATGCTGCCAGTTCCCCTACCTTATTTCGTATACTCCTGGCATTGAAGTAGACACACTTCAAACCACCTACCTGAACACTGGCCCCCTCCTGCGACGTCAAATCTGTGCTCCTGACCTCTATACTCTCATTCTCCCGTACCCTAAAACTACAATCCAGGTTCCCATGCCCCTGCTCCATTAGTTTAACCCCCCCCCCCCCCAAAGAGCACTAACAAATCTCCCCCCCCAGGATATTTGTGCCCCTCAGGTTCAGATGTAGACCATCCTGTCTGTAGAGGTCCCACCTTCCCCAGAAAGAGCCCCAGTTATCCAGAAATCTGAATCCCTCCCGCCTGCACCATCCCTGTAGCCACGTGTTTAATTGCTCTCTCTCCCTATTCCTCATCTCATTATCACGTGGCACGGGCAACAACCCAGAGATAACAACTCTGTTTGTTCTAGTTCTGAGCTTCCATCCTAGCTCCCCGAAAGCCTGCCTGACATCCTTGTCCCCTTTCCTACCTATGTCGTTAGTGCCAATGTGGACCACGACTTGGGGCTGCTCCCCCTCCCCCTTAAGGACCCGGAAAACACGATCCGAGACATCATGTACCCTTGCACCTGGGAGGCAACATACCAAATGTGAGTCTCTCACGCTCCCACAAAATCTCCTATCTGTGCCCCTGACTATCGAGTCCCCAATTACTAATGCTCTGCTCCTCTCCCCGCTTCCCTTCTGAGAAACAGGGACAGACTCCGTGCCAGAGGCCCGTATCCCATGGCTTACCCCTGGTAAGTCCCCCCCCCCCCACAAGTATCCAAAGCGGTATACTTGTTTCTCAGGGGAACGACCGCAGGGGATCCCTGCACTGACTGCTTCTTCCCAGTCCCTCTTACAGTTACCCATCTATCTCCAATCTTTGGTGTAACTAATTCCCTGAAACTGCTATCTATGACCCCCTCTGCCTCCCGAATGATCCGAAGTTCTTCCAACTCCAGCTCCAGTTCCCTAACTCGGTCTTGGAGGAGCTGGAGATGGCAGCACTTCCTGCAGGTAAAATCAGCAAGGACACTAACGGCATCCCTCACCTCAAACATCCTGCAGGAGGAACATTGCACTCCCTTCCCTGCCATCCCTCTAACTTTCAACCAAGATCTGGCTAACAACTAAATTTAAAAAATAATAATAATAATACAATATGGTACTTACCTCACACCAATGGGTTTTATTATTAGATTAGAGGAGGAGGGCGGGTGGGAGACACTACACGTGTAGTGTCTCGGGTTTCCTCGCCACCAGAATTTATTGGTGAGGGACTTCCCAGAAGTCCGCGGGTCGAACTTCCTGTTCCTGCCTTAAAAAATAAAATTTAAAAAAAATACAACAGAAAAGAGGAACAGAAACGGGACCAGGTAAGTGTTTACTTAAATACTCACCCACCAGCAGCCCCCGCACTGCGCTCCCGCTGAAACTCCAAGAGATGCTCCTGCAAGGTAAGTTATTTTAAACTTCAATACTCACCCACCAGCAGCCCCCCCACTCCGCTCCCGCTGAAACTCCAAGAGATGCTCCTGCAAGGTAAGTTATTTTAAACTTCAATACTCACCCACCAGCAGCCTCTGCACTCCACTCCCGCTGAAACTCCAAGTGATTGCCCCTGCAAGGTAAGTTATTTTAAACTTCAATACTCACCCACCAGCAGCCTCTGCACTCCACTCCCGCTGAAACTCCAAGTCAACATATCTCCCAACGTGACTCACGTAAGTTGTGGCTTGTTGTATCAGTTTACCCAGACTCTCTACAGGTTATTTTGTTGTTTAAAAAAGTGTTTTTCAATTTTGCCCACGGCATCCTCTGATAGTGGGTTCACAATGTGTTCTTGCAAGGAGTGCAGATAAGAAGAGAGTTGGCACTATCTATCGACCTGTTCAGTATCATTGCCTTGTTGCTATTCTGAACTGTTAATAACGTGTCTGTCCATCTGATGATTGAAGTCACCTTTTCTGTTTCCTGACAGAGCACCATGCTGCAAGCCATTGAACGTTACATGAAGCAGGCGATCGTGGATAAAGTGCCTAGTGTCTCCAGCTCCGCATTGCTTTCCTCGTTGGTGAGTGTCGTTTTCTGCTGCAAAATATAATATCATGGTATAATGTGGGCTTGTCGTGAAGATGGGAGAGTTATTTACACAGCCCAATCGTGTCTTTTACTATGTGGCGTACGGAGTAATTTCATTGATCTTAATTGGTATAGTAACACTTTAAGAAGGAATAGCATTTGCTTTGTCAATTTTGGAAATGTTACAGCTTGCTCTGTTGGATTTACATTTTGCTTGCAATTGTTATTGGATGGATAAGTTGGGAGGGGCGAGTGGGTATCATTAATCCGCCATTTCCTTTGTGTCTTGCAGCACTTGCTCAAGACTGGCTTTGACGTGGTGAAGCGTTGGGTGAACGAAGCTCAGGAGGCAGCCTCGAGTGACAACATTATGGTGCAGGTAAATGAAAAATGGTGGCGCAATCTAAACCAGTGCAACCAATTCACTGACAACCTTGTGGGTATGTACACAACCCAGAGCCTGACACAGACCGAAAGGCCCAGGTTGACTCCATACTTTGTGCTGAATTGGTTGATCGTGGAAATCGTCCTTGGCAAACAAAGTGAGGGCACATTCAATAAACAAGATATTGAGAAGGGTGAAGAACAGAAACCTTGGAGTCCATGTTCACAAGTCCCTGAAGGTGGCAGGACAGATAGATAAAGTGGTATGAAAGCATATGGAATGCGTTCCTCTGTTGGATGAGGCATAGAATACAGAAGCATGAATGTAATGCTGGAACTATACATGACACTGGTTCGGCCATGGCTGGAGTTTTGCGTACAATTCTGGTCACCATGTTACAGGAAGGACGTAATTGCTCTGGAGAGAGATCCGAGGAGATTTTCAAGAATGTTGCCGGGGCTTGAAAAATTCAGCTATTGAGAAGATTGGGTAGATTAAGATTGTTTTCCTTAGAACAGAGGAGGCTGAGAGGTGACTTGATTAAGATGTAAAAAATTATGAGGGCCCTGAATAGACAGGAAATACTTATTTCCCCTAGCGGAGATGCCAATTACCAGGGGAGGTAGATTTAAGGTGATTGGTAGAAGGATTAGCATGAATATTAGGAAAATTAGGTGTCCGGAATTCACTGCCCGCGGTTCTGTTTGGGGTAGAAACCCTCAACTCATTTAAAAGGTACCTGGATCTACAGCTGAAATGCTGTAACCTGCAAGACTACGGCTGGGTGCTGGAAGGTGGGATTAGAATGGGCGGCTTGTGTTTTCAACCGGTGCAGGTGGATCGAATGGCCTCTTTCTGTGCTGTTAAATTTTTGTGGTTCTATGGTGTTTACCATAGAAGCAAGGACATTATGCTAAACCTTTATAAATGACCAGTTAGACTGGAGTAATGCGTCCAATAATGAGCACTCTATTTCAGGGAGGATTTCACGTTCTTGGAGGAGGTCAAATGAAATGAAAAAATGAAAATCGCTTATTGTCACAAGTAGGCTTCAAATGAAGTTACTGTGAAAAGGCCCTAGTCGCCACATTCCGGCGCCTGTTCGGGGAGGCTGGTACGGGAATTGAACCCGCGCTGCTGGCCTGCCTTGGTCTGCTTTAAAAGCCAGCGATTTAGCCCTGTGCTAAACCAGCCCCGTGTGTAGAAGAGATTTACTGGAATGGTAGCAGAGATGAGACACCACGGAAACTAAAACTGTTCTACTTAGAGTAGATAGAGAGGAAGATAAGGGGCGATTTAGTGGAGGGGTTGAAATTGATGAAAGGTGCTGCACTATCAGGAATACTACTTTTCAAAATGATGCTAAACTGCTGCAATAGCAACATGTTCAAAAGAAATTAAAATATTCCATCACACAGTTGAAAGAAGAGCAGGGATTTTGCCTGAGTCCTAGACAAAATTCCCCTCGACCAATTCTGCTAAAACAGCTTAACTTTTGTGTGTGTGTGTAAATTGTTGTATTTGCTACCAAATAGTGACTGCCCTTCACTCTTTCAGTATCACGCTCTGGGGCTACTGTACCATATCCGGAAGAACGACAGGCTTGCGGTTAACAAGATGGTGACCAAGTTCTCACGTCAAGGCCTGAAATCTCCATTTGCCTATTGTATGATGATTCGCATTGCCAGTAAACTGCTGGAAGAGGATGCCAACAGGTGGGAACTTGAGGTCAAATGAACCAAGCTTTTCAGCTGTCCCATGAGGAGACATTGTGCCTCTGCACCAACTTCAAAATATTACCCCAATTGGCAGCAGTACAAGGAACAAGGTCCACCAGCAACCTTTCAAGGCAGCTAGGGATAGGCAATAAATATTAACCTCCCAAGCAATGCCCACATCTTGAGCTCACCAGGACAGCACGGTAGCATAGTGGTTAGCACAGTTGCTTCACAGCTCCAGGGTCCCAGGTTCGATTTCAGACTTGGGTCACTGTCTGTGTGGAGTCTGCACGTTCTCCCCGTGTGTGCGTGGGTTTCCTCCGGGTGCTCCGGTTTCCTCCCACAGTCCAAGGATGTGCAGGTTAGGTGGATTGGCCATTCTAAATTGCGCTTGGTGTCCGAAAAAGGTTAAGTTGAGTTACGGGGATGAAGGGGATAGGGTGGAGGTGTGGGGCTTTAGTAGGGTGTTCTGTCCACGGGCCGATGCAGACTCGATGGGCTGAATGGCCTCCTTCTGCACTGTAAATTCTATGACATCCAAAATTTAATAATTTTTATAATGGTGATTTTTTTTGTTTCAGTTCTCATATTAACTTTCAAGTGGTACTATGAATGAAATGGCCAATCAAATGCTGAACCGGGGATGGTTTTATACAATCCATTGGGTCCTGCATTCTTTAGTTGAAGGTTCTGAAGAATAACCCCACACCTGATTGTTATGGAGCAATCCCTTCTGGTGAGCTCAAGATCAGGCTCGACTGTGAAGCAGCTCCACGTTTGAAAAGCCTGCTGATACTGACAGCCGTGGTTCACATGTAGATAATCCTGAGTTTGCATACCGCACAAGAGTGGCAAACTGTGGAACGATATTGTCACCAAGCAGTCGGTGTCTTCAAGAGAGGGGGGGATCAAATTAGCTGAAGGGGAGTATTAAGAAATCTGCTGCAAACAAATTGCCATTTTAATAGGTGTAATAGTGGCTCAAAATTAAGAAAAGGTGACTATCAAAATGAGATCTTGAGCAATCTCCTTTCTAAGGAGTGACAGCTCCTGATTGGCATGTAGAAATGCAAATGATACTGAATGCGTCGTTCCTTACAAACACACTCACTGGGGCTCCGACTCCAAAAGGAAATATTAGGCTGGCATCCAAAATTTGCAGCTCTTGAGTTCCTCATGCAGCTTGGTATCCAAGACCCCTCGGGAAGCACAGCAAGTGTCCTCAACAATCTGTCTTTCCCCCATTATTCAGAGCTTTATCTTTATGAAACAGAACTAATCACATGCAAGCATACTTGTAGGAGGGGACACACTATGAAGCCTTGTGCAGAACTTGCATTTTTTAAACATGTAAACCTGTGGTGTGACTTCGAGCCATAGAACCAAGTTTTTAAAGACATTAGTTAGAAGTGTAGCCACCACACTGAAATGTTAATGATTTCAGTGCGAAGCATGCACCCCTCCATTTTATATCTTTTACACATCCGACGTCCCACTGTGGGTAAGAACATTGTCTTGCAGAGGAGTGCTCAGACCATGCTGAATTTACTAATCCCTACCAAGATCACAAAATGAGTACAGTCGGCAGTGTCAGTGCGTAATAGTGAAGAAAGTCCAAGCGTTCGCCCGAATTTCCAGAAGGTGACGGTAAAACTGAGTGGAAAACATTGCTGTGCCTGTGTGTGTGATTGTTTCAGTTAATGGTCATATGTCATTGCCTCAGGGATGCCATAGGTGAAGACTGAAGGCGGGGGGAGAGACAGTCCCTGCCCAGTTCCGAGGTTCTTTTTAGTAACACCCAACTGCAACATGGCTGGTTGAAACTTGGCTGACATTCTGCAAGGTTACGGATGACTTGTAGGACCATCTGCCCACTCTGCATACCAGCGAGTTGATGAGGAAAAGCAAAAAGGCCTGGGGAAAGGTTGGCCTTTAATGGGTGCCTTGAGAGACCCGTGCTGTGGGTGGATGGAAGCATTTGGTGAATTTTCAACATGCTTTTGTCGCAAAGCCTATTTTCCAATTTTGCTGTTGCATCTGCTTGAGACACATCTAGAGGAGCTTTATTTTAAAGGACCCGTTACCATGGAAGGGGAGTAGGATGCAGTTTGCCTGCACAACACACACACTGACATTGAGTGGCCGCCAGCTTTTAGTGTAGCTAGCCAAACAGGAGTGCAGTATTCCATAACTGAGTAACAAAATGCATGACCCGGTGAGTGTTTAGTGCAGGCGTCTGCATCCCACTTAGAGTTTACTATTTCAAAGAACAAGATTTCAATTCCCACACCTATTCTAATAACTAAGAATCCTGGGGCTAGATATCATTGTGGTAAATTATGATCAGAGCAAGATTCTGACTGGTTGCAAATGCAAACACAGCCCATTTCGGTCAGTATGTATTGCACATAATGCTGCTACATTTTCCTTTTAAAGGCTTATTTAATTTTCAGCAGTAGTCAGCTTTTGGGTTTGCTTGTGCTCTGCAGAATTGTAGCCCTTTTCAGTCCTCGATTCCAGACCTGCCTTTTTTTAAAGTGCTGGGATTGTGAGGGGCAGGTTTGCAGCATCGACGGGGTGGTAATAGGTTGCTTTGTTGTTTTCTCAGCCGTGACAATCCACTGTTTGACTTCATTGAGAACTGCATGAGGAACAAGCACGAGATGGTAGTCTATGAAGCAGCTTCTGCTATTGTCAATCTGCCAAACTGTACAGCCAAAGAACTGGCGCCTGCTGTCTCTGGTAAGTGTGCGAAAGCAAAATGAGAAATGGTTTGAATAAATATTTTTGCGGGGGAAATAATTTGAGAACTACTTGCGTGCTGATCCAATGATTGATTGTATGAAGAGTATGAACGTTTCAGTGTATCAAATTGACAAAGTGAAATTGTTCACAAGCAGAGGCCAGGTGACCTTCAAGTTCCCCATACCCATTAAGAGGGTCCTGAGACAGCTGACCAAGCACTCGCCCTCCTCCAGTGTAGCCATATACCAAGTAACTCCAAAACGAAGATTCACTTTCTTGACTGCAATAACAATTTGTGCTTCTCATGTAGTAAAAGGTCCCAAGATATTTAAAGGAAATCAATTGGAGGAAAATCAACACTTGAGGAAAAGGAGGAGCTATTAGGATGGGTGACCAAATGCTTAATAAAAGAGGTTTGGAGGAGAGTTTTAAAGAAAGAAAGAGAGGTGGAGAGATTTAGGGAGGAATTTCAGCACTTGGGGCCTGGACAGCTGAAGGCATGACTGCCAGTGGTGAGGCAAAGGGAGTGGAAAAAGTAGTTCCTGGAGGGTTGTAGGGTCACAGGAGGCAATAGAGAAGAGCAAGGACATGGACGAGGCTATCTCTAACACCCATAGTGCAACTGGGGATAATTGCTCACTGCCTGAAGAATAGCAGACACTTCCTGCATTGTACAATCTAAACCAGCCCAAATTGCTCCATTTTTATTACAAGTTTACACTTGTTTGTATTAAGAAAATGGAACCGCCGTATATTATCATTTCATAACCCCGCATGGTGGTTTAAGTTAAGTTTAGCAACATCTGATGACTTGGTAACAAGTTCCAGCAATTTCTGCTGTTTGAGAGACATTTGATGCTGATCTCGCTCTCTCACTCTCCCCCTGCAGTGCTACAGTTGTTCTGCAGTTCACCTAAGGCCGCCCTGCGATACGCAGCAGTGAGGACACTCAACAAGGTAAGAGGAGATTTGAAGAGTGGTGCTAGATTTTTTGCACCTTTACACCAGAGCTTCCTTTATGCCACTTCGATGCTGCCAGTGATGGGAAATTATAGTTATGAAGACATACTGGAGTGCAAGAGAATTGACGGAAGATTAAGTAGAAATCCTTTAGAAATGATGAGGGTTTTAATGAATTATTTCCTCTGATCGGGAGTGAGTGTTGGGGTGCCTGATTTAAAACGGGGAGAAATTCTGTATTCTTGAGTTGTTGGAGAGCAGAATACTTTCCCACGGAGAGTAATTGAGGCAGAGATCATTGCATCTTTTTAATGCAAGAGTAGATAAACATTGGAATGGAATGGTGATACAGGGAAAGAGCACAGAAGTGAGATTGGTTATTGATTGTTGTAGCAATGAGGCACAAACTGGGGTGACTGACCTTCTGCACTATAGCTCTCTCGAGTGGTTACTTCTATCATAGCTAATGATTAGCGTCATAAAACGATATTCTGAAGCCATTGCTACTAAACACCATGTCCGTATCTACTTGAGGTAGTGCATTTCCATAACCTAATGATGTTCTCAAGCCAATTAACTACTTTTAAAGTGTAGTCACTGCTGTAAGAACTGCGACATCCTAATTGTGCACAGAACACACGCTAACAGCAATGTGATAATGCTTTATTGATGTGGATCGAGGATAAATATTATTTTGGTTATCAGGAGAAAATTTCGATAGAAAATTTCATGTGTAGATCGCTGGAAGGAGAGCACTGCTTTGGTACTGCACTATAATGTTGGCCGAGGTTGTGATGGAGCCTCAAGGTTCTGAACCTTTAAGCCTCTGACTTCCCTCCCCTCACCACATCCACTCACTGGTGAATTCCTCCAAAAAGATGTGCTGTTAGGTAATTTGGACATTCTGAATTCTTACCAGAACAGGTGGCGGAATGTGGCAATTGGGGGCTTTTCACAGTAACTTAATTGCAGTGTTAATGTAAGCCTGCTGGTGACAAAAAGGATTATTATAAAGATTATTATTAAATGCTAATTGAGTCCAGTGACATGGCTAGACTTTTCACAGAATCATAGTATCCCTACAGCGCAGAAGGAGGCCATCCGTCCACCCCGGTAACCTAACCTGCACATCCTTGGACACTAAGGGGCAATTTAGCATAGCCAGTCCACCTAACCTGCACATTTGGACTGTGGACCAGAGCACCCGAAGGAAACCCCCGCAGACACTGGGAAAACGTGCAAACTCCACACAGACAGTAGTTTATTAATTGAACTGGGGCGGGAGGTGGGTGTTAGTTAAAATCTCCAGGGATTTATTCTTAAAGCTTTTGATTTAGTTGGTTTGGTTTTATGCTGCCTTCATTAAAATGAAGGGTGCAACAACACAGCATTACACGCGGGAGACCTTAGTACCAGAATCTGAAGTGTTGGTGCCTTGTTCTAGTAAAACACAGGTACGTTTTTGGAAACTTCAGAAAAGCCAAGGACCACGCAGGCTTGTCTCTTTACTATTCCAATGCTACGAACCCAACAAATATAGCACACCCCTAAAATCTCTTATTAGCTGCTTGGGATATTATTGCAGACATTTATCTCCCTTGACAATCAGCAGATGCCTTCTGGCACCTCACCCAAATTTAATTTCACTAGTTTATATTCATGACCTTGGTCCTTTCAGTTTACTGAATTTTCAAGTCGTATAATAATCTTTATTATTGTCACAAGTAGGCTTACATTAACACTGCAATGAAGTTATTATGAAAAGCCCCTAGTCGCCACACTCCAGCGCCTGTTTGGGTGCACAGAGGGAGAATTCAGAATGTCCAATTCACCTAACAAACGCGTCTTTTGGGACATGTGGGAGGAAATCGGAGCACCCGGAGGAAACACGCAGACATGGGGAGAACGTGCAGACTCCATTTAGACTACATTTAGGTCTCAATATTATACGTGCTACAAAGCGGTGGCTGTCCTACTTAAGTAGTCTCTGTAGGGCCACAGAGTTGTACACCACAGAGAAGGTCAGTTGGCCATCATACCTGTGATGGCATTTTGCAAGTGCTATTTAATGAGTCCCAGACCCCTATTCTTTCCCTATGGCGCTGCAGGATATTTTGACATTATCTGAAAGTTCATCCTCTGCCACTTGAATCACCCCAGTTGTTTTTTTCCAGTCTACTCTATGCCTAAGGCACTCCATTTGTGGCATGGTATGAAAGGAAAATCATAAATCAGTACACATTGACAGTCTGGTTGAATCCCTGGCAAGCCCTATTTAGTTGGAATTTATTAACATGCCGTCAGTGACTTTAATCGGGTAGAAGCGGAAAGCTTGTGTCACCACGCTGATGGGAAGTTGAGTCCTTTTTAAAAACAGCCGCAACACTTGTTTTTCAGGTAGCGATGAAGCACCCATCAGCTGTGACTGCGTGCAACCTTGATCTGGAAAACCTGGTGACTGACTCGAACCGTAGCATTGCCACCCTCGCCATCACCACCTTATTGAAAACGGGCAGCGAGAGCAGCATTGACCGCCTCATGAAGCAGATCTCTTCCTTCATGTCTGAAATTTCAGACGAGTTCAAGGTAACCGTTTCTCTCTCGATGTTCACCGATGGGACCCAGTAAAACTGTGCCTTTTCACCCATTTTCAGTATTTCTGATGTGAATCCGATATGCTGTTAGTGCATTTATACCTTTTTTTTTAAAAGGATGGGCTTTTTGTTTTGCATAGGAACGGGGCCAGGCTGTTTGGCATAACTAGCCTATATTGGTATTTGTGCTCCTCGAGTCCCCTCACATCTTACTTGATTTCACCTTGTCACCATATATTTCTAGTATTTTCCTCATTGTGCTTATCAAGCTTTGCCTTACAGGTCTAGCATGCCTATTTTAATTGATTAATTATATATATATATTTTTTTAAATTGTCCTCGTATCCTTTGATCATTAACTGTTGGGAAGGTTGTGCATCACTGGGTATAGTCCATAGAATTCCTATGGTGCAGAAGGAGGCCATTCGGCCAATCGAGTCTGCACCGACTCTTCGAACGAGCACTCTACCCATATCCACTCACCCAATGACCCCTCCCTACCCGTGTAACCCCATAACCTAGCCTAAGGGACAATTTAGCACCTAACCCGAACATATTTGGACTGTGTGAGGAAACTGGAGCACCCAGAGGAAACCTACGCAGACACGGGGAGAATGTACAAACTCCACACAAGACAGTGACCCAAGCTGGAATTGAACCTGGGTCCCTGGCGCTGTGAGGCAGCAGTGCTAACCGCTGTTCCACAGTGCCACCCAGTCCCTTTGGTTCCCCACCTAGGAGGCTTCATATATCCACCAAACAGTAAATATGGGGCAAGCATGCACTCATTGTCTCTTTCCAACAGGGTCCCTGGCTAGAGGGCAGGAGCGGACAAGCAAGATGATTATCCCTCCCTGATCAAGGGCCACAAAGTCGCACTATACGTGTGCCCTGGCTGAGATCAACTAACTCAGCACAGATTGGGGAATAAATCCTGGGCCCAGTTGCACATCCTGTGTACATTTAGTCACCAGGTCATCGGGGAAGTGATTCAAACAGGAGATGTGATGAGACTAAGCCTATTCTTGTCTGCTTTCACGCACTCGTGTCTAGGAGAGATCATTCAATGGCAATTAAATTCAGGAACTCTGACAACTTTCACCTCCTTCAATCACCAGGCGCTGGTTTAAGTACAGTTCAAGCACTTGTACTTATTTAGAGCTTTCTACCACTTCTGGATGTCCCAGCACACTTTAAACCAATTAAGTGCTTTTCGAAGTGTAGTAGTCAATAGAAAAAAAAAAGGCAAACTGCAGCAACCAATCTCTGCGCAGCAAGGTCCCACAAACGGCAATATGATGATGACCAGATGATCTCTTCATAAAATAAAAACAGATTTTTTGTTTTCATATTTAAGTGAAGCAGATTGAGGGGTAGCTGCCGCACAGCACATTGAGGCGAATGCCCTTGCACCTCTTCAATATAGCGGCAGGTGGTCATTTAAGCCCACCTGGCAGGGAAGACAGGGCTTCTGTCTAACATCTCATCTGAACAGCAGCATCTCCGGCAGTGCAGCACTCCCTCAGCACCAGCACCTTCTGTGTTCAAGTTCTGTGTTCAAGTATCTGGAACTCACAACTTGCCGACTGAGGTGAGAGTGCTACCCACTGAACCACAGCTGACCATTGTAAGTACATTGCCCAGGGTCCAGAAGGTATTGGGTTTGATTCTTGATGGTTGGTAGTTACTTTGACGCGCTGCGCATCAGCTGCATCCCTCATGTCCTCCACACCCCCCTCCCACCCCAACACACCCCTGTTTCCAGACGGTGTCCGGTTTTATGGGACCTATGCAGGATCATTGGATTGGATTTGTTTATTGTCACGTTTATTGTACGTAGACACAGACATCGGGTGAAGCATACAGGAATGTAGCACTTCTCAGTAGAGGAAATGTGTAAAGAGATCAGATCAGTCCATAAGAGGGTCGTTTAGGAGTCTGGTAACAGCGGGGAAGAAGCTGTTTTTGAGTCTGTGTGTGTGTGTTCTCAGACTTTTGTATCTCCTGCCCGATGGAAGAAGTTGGAAGAGTGAGTAAGCCGGTTGGGAGGGGTCTTTGATTATGTTGCCCGCTTTCCCAAGGCAGCGGGAGGTGTAGATGTAGTCGATGGATGGGAGGCGGGTTTGTGTACTGGACTGGGAGGTGTTCACGACTCTCTGTAGTTTCTTACGGTCTTGGGCCGAGCAGTTGCCATACCAGGCTGTGATGTAGCCAGGTAGGATGCTTTCTGTGGTGCACCTGTAAAAGTTGGTAAGAGTCAATGTGGACATGCCTAAGTTCCTTAGTTTCCTGGGAAAGTATAGGCGCTGTTGTGCTTTCTTATTTTAAAGTGTTTCAGATCTAATTTAAAGAAAACAATGATGTTTGGAGAGAATCCCCTCCTAATTGGCTGCTTACCGTTCTCCTGATGATCCTGTGTGTTTAGGTGGTGGTAGTGCAGGCCATCAGTGCTCTGTGTCAGAAGTACCCACGAAAGCACTCCGTGATGATGAACTTCCTGTTCACCATGCTGCGAGAAGAGGTATGTTCACATAAAATTATAAGTACCTAAGAAATAACGCTTTCCTTTTAAATAAAAATCATGTTTACAGTTTTTTAATGAAATTTGTGAATGGTTATGGATGGGTTTCCTGCTGCCGTGGTATTCCTCAGAGAACTTTGTCGAATTCTACAAAGGTGGGGAACTATTCAGTGCATCGTGCGCCTGCTAACTAGTTTTAAAGACCTGTCCAATTAGTCTCACTCCCTCAATTTCTTCCCACAGCCCTGCAAACCCTTTAAGTTTAAGTACATATTTAATTCCCGTTTGTTGCATCAGCTTCCGCCTTCCTTTAAGGTAGTTTCCCTCCAGATCACCGTAACTGGCTGTGCGTGAGATGGTAGCATTGAGATCATATCACTGGACTAGTAATCCCAAGGACCAGGTTAATGCTGTGGGGGCATGGGTTCAAATCCCATCTTGGCGGCTGTGGAGTTCAAAATTCAATAAATAAAACCTGGAATTGAAAGCTAGTCTTCGGAATGGTGACCATGAAACCATCATCGATGTTTAACGTTTGACGCACTGATATCACATGGGGAAGGAAATCTGTCATCCTCACTGTGTCTGGCCTACATTTTATTCCAGATCCACAGCAATGCCCTCTGAAATGGTCCACTAAACCGCTCAGTTCAGGGGCAACAAGGGATGGGCACAAAGACTGGTCAGTGACACCTACATCCCATGAAAGAATAAAGGAAAAAAATTCCCCTCCGCTCCCCTCTTTTTTTTTTTTTTTTTAAACCCCTGGCCCCAGCCCACTTCAATTTCACCGAATGCACTTCAGTATTGTGCTGGATGCAGAGTCCTAAATTATAACACTGGGGGATAGATTTTGGCCCAGTGGATTTTTAATTGTGCTTTGTCTGGAATTAAAAGAAATAAGTGTTAAAATATACTTATTCTAAGATGTCACATACTTGTATCCTCCCCTCTGGAAGTCAATATTCCAGTCATCGATTTCTCCCAACTGCTCTTTATTCTGGTGATTTTTAAATTACGTTCCTTATTACTTTGTAGCAATAGATATCGTTCACTAGGGTAAAGAATTAATTGCTTTGAATTTCTTGCCAAAATTAAGAACACTCGGCTTGCGATCCTCCCCCCCCCCCCCCCCCCAAAATGAAAACTGTATCTTATCTATTCTATCAAAATTCCCTCATAAATTGAACACCTATTAAATCTTTCCTTCTCCATCTCTGCTCTAAAGTTAATGGGAGATTTACTGGGAGGTTTTCAAAATTATGTCCATGATTGTCCATTTGCACAGACACATTCTCAGCAGCACCATCATCCAGTCTGTGATCATTTTGAAAGACAGTAGCTGTCAGTGCGACGTAGCAGTGTCCTGGAGAGTTAGCCCTCGGGCTCGCCCTCGTGATGTTTTCCCTTGTGAGTTCCTGATCTCGGCCTAGCTTACCCAAGATTGGGTGAGGGGCGCTAGCAGGAGGTGAAAAACATGCTGTGCCTGGTTGAAAACCTGAGCATATGTCATTCAATTGGCTCCTGCACCTTGTGCCTTAAGTGTATCGGGAGAACGCTGCGGGAATTTTCCTGCTTGGGTGGGGCATGGGAAAAGTAGAAACCGAGGAAAGCAGTTAAAATATTGTGGGAGGGCCATTATAACACCAGTGGAGTAAAGAAAAATCACCTTTATGTGGTGTTTAGCACGCAGCCCTTTTAGCATGTATGGAATTCCCATCCTTGCTATTTTGACAGGAATTTTAAACCATTTAAGAAAGGAACTTAATGAAATTATATTAGCCCGTTCGTGCCATTATTACAATAATATTATTAGGCTTCAAAATACAGAGGGATAAAAGTAAGCTATTTTTGCTAAAGTGTAGGTGGTCATCTTTTGAATGTATTGGGATTATTATTCAAATAGTATAGTCTTCTGCTTAATACACTGGAGTCTAGATGCTGTGTAATGGTTTGCATTCAAAGCAGGTTCCTTGAGCCTAACCAGAGGAAGAATATTTTTTATTTAAAATGTGTGCTGGGTTTCCCCAGGGGTTGGGCAGCTCTCTAGTCAGTTGAACAACAGAGATGGCGTCTATAACATAATTTAAAATGAGTACTTAGAGAGCCACAATCTGAAAATATTTATGGAAATGAAATAGAGCAGATCATGAAGAGGGAGCACACGTTATAGGTCTTAGAAATACGGGAGAATATAAAGCAGAGTGGGTAAAATAGGACGACCAAAAATGCCCTTGTCCAACCCCGGGCTGGGGGGGGGGGGGGGTTATATCACTTATGACTTAATATTGCATGTTTTATAGCAATTTTGGAGAAGTGTCTTTTCATATTTAATCTCCACCTTCCAGGGAAGCACGTCCCATATTAGTTCAAGATTTTCATTAAGTAAATCAGCTGAGGATTTTTTGTTTACTCTGCCATGGAATTATATTCCATCGTTGCCCAGCCTACAGATGTCTTTTGACTCCATGAACAGTGGAGCAATTGGAATATTGGCCCATGTTCAGCCTTCTGATTTTCCCTTCAGGGTGGATTTGAGTACAAGCGTGCCATCGTGGATTGCATCATCTGTATCATTGAGGACAATCCGGAGAGCAAGGAGACTGGGCTGGCTCACCTCTGCGAGTTCATTGAGGACTGTGAGTTTACAGTCCTCGCCACCCGCATCCTTCACCTGCTCGGGAGGGAAGGGGCCAGGACCCCCAACCCTTCCAAATACATTCGCTTCATCTACAACCGGGTCATCCTGGAGAATGAAGAGGTCCGGGCAGGTGTGTTGAACTTTGTGTCCACTGTCAGTGAGACTTCTTATGTAAAGTTGGGGTCGCAGAATGCTTAACAAGGTGATCATCAAGCAGGAAACGGGACGAGAAAGAAAACTGGTGATTGAAAGGTGAGAGTTGTCAGTGGGCTTCTGGTGGCACATAATGGACAAAATACATTATATGTGATCCTCAAATACTGAAGCAATCCATGTCCAAATGCAACAAGACCTGGACAATATCCTGGTTTGGGATGACAAGTGGCATTTGTGTCACACAAGTGCCAGGCACTGACCATCTTCAACAAGAGAGAATCTAACCATCATCACCCCATGACATTCCATGTCCTTCCCATTGCTGAAACCCTCCACTGTTCCTACCTTGTGGTGTTATGGTGATGAGTCGTTACAAGCTCCTGTAGCTCCATGATGGTGCTGCATGGGGAATTTCATGCTGTTGACCCAGAGATACTAAAGGAATGGCGTACATGGCCAAAGCATTATCATGTGAGACTCGGAGGGGGTGCCTTGAATGGTGATCCCATGACCTTGGAAACTCTTTGAGAAACTTGTTGAGCTGCTTGCAGAAAAATACTTTTCACTGTACCTCGGTACACGTGACAATAAACAAATCCAATCCAATCTTGTTCCTTCTCATTGGAATGTGCCCAGCCATGTGGTCCCCAACCATCTACATTTAGTGAGATACTGTAATGCATCCTACAGATAGTACATTCTGCAATCCAGGTGTATCAATGACGTGGGAGTAGATATTAAATTCAGCAGCAGGATTGACTGGTGAACTGCCTTCTCTTTGATCTTTGTACTTTATGCAAGGAACGGGTAAGGGGGTTTCCTGTGAGTGTCGGTGAAAAGCTGCACTGTACACTCATCACAAATGGGAAATGCAATGGAAGTTGCCTTATTAATTTGGAGAGCTCAATTTTGCCTTCTATGCATTCAAGCTGACTTGTACTTAACAGGTGCACCTGAAAGTATTGCAAACCTTCATTAAAGAAGTGTATTTCTCTCTCTCTTGAAATGTTTTTTAGCTGCTGTGAATGCATTGGCGAAGTTTGGAGCGCAGAATGAAGAAATATACCCCAGTGTAAGCGTACTGTTGAAGAGGTAAGGTGCACAATGCAGATGACCCCTATTTTATAATAGTACTTGCCCAGTATTAACACACTGCCACAGCTATACAGTGCAGATAACTCTGTGTAGTATAATTTTTGTGATATGTATACTTAGAAAGAAGTTTATAATTGAATGGTGGAACTGGCTCAAAAAGGCTGAGTGACGGTCTGTTCTATTTCCCTCTTGTCAGGCGTGCAGTCCTGTTAAACCTCCCAGTATAATTTACCCACTCTCTGTAAGCATGCTGTTCTGGAGGGAGCAGGTGCATTATCAGTATAATGTTACTGATCCCTGAGGATGCAGTGGAATATTTCTACCATGTTCAGAAATACAACGCCAGCTTCACAAATACTCAAAGCTCTGAAGCAAGTGTTTCTACTTAATCGCGACTTTGTCTATTCCCTTGGTTCCATTTCTATTCTCCGGTGGTTGGCAATGTGGCCGACTGTTCAGAATAAAATATGTGGATCTCGCTTGCTGCAAATAAAAATAGGGGGCGCGATTCTCCGCTCCCGCGCCGGTTGGGAGAATCCCCTGCGCGCCATTTTTCCCCGCGACGCGGGTCCGACGCCCTCCCGCGATTCACACAAGCGGCGAGAACGGCCCCGTCGAGTTCTGCGCGGCGCAGGCCGGAGAATCGCCAGGGACACCCAAAATGGCGATTCTCCGCTACGCCCGCTATGCTCCAGCCCAGGTGGGCCGAGCGGCCTGCCCAAAACGACGGCTTCCCGCCGGCGCCATCCACACCTGGTCGCTGCCGGCGGGAACAGCGCGGGAACGCTGGGGGGGGGGGGGTGGGGTGGCCTGTGGGGGGGGCGAGGGGGGTTCTTTCACCGGGGTAGGACTCAAAAGGGGTCTGGCCCTCCTTTCCTCCGCGCCCCGCAAGATCCATCCGACATCTTCTTGCAGGGCGGCCTCGGGGAGGACGGCAACCACGCATGCGCGGGTGATGCCAGTTACGCGGTGGCGGCCGTGTCATTTAAGCGGCGCCACCCAGCGCGCACTGATGACGCTATTTTCGTGACACGCCCCCCCGAGTTTCTCACGGCCCCGATCCTAGCCCATTTCCGGGCCCTGAATCGGTCGAGATCGGGGCCGATGCGCGCCGTCGTGAACCTCGACGGCGTTCACGACGGCGTGGGCATTTAGTCGCGGGAGTGGAGAATCGCACCCATGGTGTTTTTAGATATCTGTTGGGGGAGGGATGGAAGGAAGATGAGCGATTGCTCTTTATGGTTTCTCATCTGTTAGTTGATCTCAGAGGGATAATTTAGAAATTGGGGAGAAATGAATAAAAGGTCAGTCAGTGTTCTCCGTCCTGGTCGCCATGCAGTGACCTCTGCTAGCCAGTAGCTGCGGTAGTATAATAATCATAATCTTTTATTAATGTCACAAGTCGGCTTACATTAACACCGCAATGAAGTTATTGTGAAAAGCCCCTAGTCGCCACACTCCGGCGCCTGATCGGGTACACAGAGGGAGAATTCAGAATGTCCAATTCACCTAACAAGCACGTCTTTCGGGACTTGTGGGAGGAAACCCACGCCGACACGGGGAGAATGTGCAGACAGCATTGCAGTTATGTCACTGGACTGGTAATCCAGAAATCTGGATCAGTGATCTGGAGACACAAGTTCAAATTCCACTGTGGCCGCTGGCGAATTTAATTAAATAAATCTGGAATAAAAAGCTATTATGAGTAAATGGTGCACATGTAACCACCGCATTGTCATAAAGACCCACCTGGTTCACTACTGCTAACTGTATCCTAACACCGAGACCCATTTCCTATCGCACCTGTTTTCGCCAATCAACGTTGGCTTACAATCACGTCTTGGTTTTAAAATTCTCACGTTTGTTTTCAAATCTATCCTGGCCTCAGCCCTTGCTATCTCTGTAATCTCCTCCAGCCACAATCCTCTCTGATCTCTGCACTCCTCTAATTCTGCCTGGTTGAGCAGCTCCAATGTTCCATTATTAGAGGCAGTACCTTCAGTCCCCTAGTCCCCAAGATCTGGAATTCTCTCACTACAACTTTGGGCCTCTCTACCTTACTTTTCTCCTATTAAGATGCTTAAAACTCTAAGAACTACTACTTTGACTAAACATTTGGTTGCCTGACCTACTGTTGTGGGAAATGGTGGTGCAGAGGTATCGTCACAGCGCCAGGGTCCCAGGTTAGCTTCCCCGCTGGGTGACTGTGCAGAGTCTGCACGTTCTCCCCGTGTCTGCGTAGGTTTCCTCCGGGCGCTCCGGTTTCCTCCCACAGTCCAAAGACGTGCAGGTTAGATGGATTGGACATGCTCCAATTGCCCTTAGTATCCAAAAAAGGTTAGATGGGGTTATTGGGTTACGGGGATAGGGTGATTGTGAGGGCTTAATGTGGGTCGGTGCAGACTCCTTCTGCACTGTATGTTCTATGTTCTAATAATCCAGAGACCCAGGGTGATGCTCTGGGGCTCTGGGTTCGAATCCCGCCACGGCAGATGGTGAAATTTGAGTTCAGCAAAAATCTGGCAGCAATCCTGCTAGCGATGCCCACATCCCATGTAAAGATGGCCACTACATTTGGGAAAGTGGGGCAGGAGACGATGGCATGTTGGTAATGCCACTGGACCAGTAATCCAGAGTCCCAGGCTGACTTTCTGGGGACACAAATTCAATCCCACCACGGCAGCTGGTGGAATTTAAACCCATCTGGTTCACAAATGAAAATCTGCTGTCCTTACCTGGTCTGGCCTACATGTGACTCCTGACCCACAGCAATGTGACTTGTAACTACCCACTGGAAAGGCCCGGCAAGCCACTCAGTTCAATGGCAATTAGGGATGGGCAACGCATGCTGGCTTTGAAAGAATAGGTTGAATTATATTTTACCAAGGGACAAATTACTCGAGTAGAATCCAGGGGAAGGAAAGCAGATGCGATCTTAGCAGATCAAAGGGGATGTGTTCATTCATTTTTTAAATGTACAGTTGATGTATTATGATTAAGCATAGGCAGAAAAACCACATTTGTGCAGCAAAACTCCTCCATCTGCAATGAACAACACCTCAATGTACTTGCACATTTAAAGAGTGTTTATTAGAGAAGTCTTATAAACAACTTGGCGCTTGGGATCACTGTGAATGCCGAACATTGGTGATAGAAAGCACTGATGGTGTCCACAGATCAGTGACACAATATCACTGTCAGTTGCTTTTTATAATTATATTTGATTTCTTAACTAATTGAAGGAAAAGTGCAGAGTGGAGAACTTTCTGCTTCGTGCAGTATGATAAAATAAAACTTTCCTGAAATATGATCTTGCCTTTTTTTAAAAAAAACAGTTGCAATTTCGGCTGACACTCCCACTGCTTTACTGAAGGAGAGGTGCACTGTTGGAGGTGCCTTCTTTCAGTTGAAGTGCAGAACCTCTCAAGTGAAGTAAAACATTTATGGCACTATCGAGGAACAGCAGCGGTTTCTCCCCAGTGTCTTGGCCAATATTTACCTGACGAGTAACATCGCTTGAAGTAAAATCAGATTAATTGGTTATTTGTAGGATTACTGTTTGTGGGACCCCTGCTGTGAGCAAATCGTTTCCTATTTAAAACACTGACTACACTTCCCAAAGCACCTTCAACCAATTAAATATGCACTGAAATCATGAAAAGTGCTATGTAATGTAAGACTTTTTGCGTCCACTGTGTTGAGACCTGTCCTGCTGGGTCTCCTGGCCAATAGGTTGTGTCGATAGCAAGTTGTCTGATTTGGGGGTGGGGGGGGGGGGGTGGGGGGAGAGGCGGGGGGGGGCAGGCTCCATCTATTTAGTTGTGAAGGGTGGGGGGGGGGGGGAAACCATGATCTCCTCTCAGCCCCAGAGTTCATGCTGCATTATCAAACCCCAGGAGAATTTACAGCCAGCTGCACAGGCTGCATGCCCGAGAGTTTTCTTCCCGTTACGGCTGCCAAACAGTACAAAAAGGGGAAGCTTGACAGACAATTTTAAATCTGTCGTCTTAAATACATTTGTTGAATTAGAAATGGTTTCATCTATTTCTATTTGCTGTGGGGAATTTGCCTATGTGACAACGGTGACTACACTTCAAAGGAATTCATTGGCTGCAAAGTGTTTTGGGACATCCCAAAGACTTACAAATACAAGCCCAATTGTTCTTTCAATAAACCGCTGATGCTGTGAAGGTTGCTGATTTATATTCAATCTGGAGAGGGTGAAATTTGCTGTGATAATTTTAAACTCTAAGCTGTTGCTAAGTTGAACTATATACCATTTTAGTGATATTGTTTTCCATTAAATGTCGGGAATTATTTTAGATGGGTTTTATGACTGTTTCAAACATGTTCGAGTGGCAATTTTGATTGTGAAAACCAGTGTGCTAAACAAGCACTTGGAATTTCAAACCTGAAGGATCAGACATAGGGCTACCCAACATCATAACTTGTTTAAAAGACTTGTTTCAACAATTTGAAAAGATAAATCTACCTTGACGGCGAAAGCAGTTGGTATTAACACGAGAGATTTGGACCGGTGTTAAATACATGCCGAGATCATTTGGATTTGCAGGGTTCAGCCAGCATCTGTTCATTCCTGTACCTCGGATGCCACGCTGTTTCCTATCCTCAGCATGATCTCTGTCAGGGGAAACTGCAGAACAGAGATCAGGCATTTTCCAGCGTGGGGGAGGGGGGGGGGGGGGTGCACAGAGACACCTTGTAAAGAAAGGATTAATTAATTAGATTGCCGTTAGGTTTTGAGTGACCTGTTGGCAACAGAAATACAGAAACTGGGCTTCCTCTCCTTCGAGCAGAGAAGGTCGATGGAAGATTTGGCAGAGGTGTTCCAAATCATGAAGGGTTTTGATATAATAAATATCTGTTCTGCTGGCAGAAAGAAGGGTAACCAGAGGCAACAGATTTAAGGTTTCTGGCAAAAGAACCTGGGCAACAAGCGAAAAATATTTTTTCACAACGGGTTACAATAATCTGAAATGAACTGACTGAAGCAGATTCAATAGTAACTTTCAAAAGGAAAGTGGATAAATAGAGGAGGAATTTGTCAAAGCTGTGTGGGTGGAAGATGGGATTAATTGGGGATACTTCTTTCAAAAGGACCAGCACAGGCCAGGTGGGTCAAATGGCCACCTAATGTGCTGTTTAATTCTATGATCTTCAGGTGGTTAAAAAGGGTTCCAGTCGGGCAATGTTTTAATTGGTAAAGATGTTTGATGGAACCTCCAAACTGTCTATGTTTGTTCAGTCTCGAGAGCTCCATAGGTCTCCTAGTTGTGAGAGAATTGGTGAATGGTACCAGCTATTCGAGAGTTTAAAACTTTAGTAGATCTGACTGCAATCTCCTGAGAGAACTTGCTCAAGTCCTGTGACTGCCTCCTGTTGAACCTTTGGGGAATGATTCTGAAGTCATTGCAGCTAATTGGATGAGGTAATGTGGAAACATGCAGATTCACAAGAAGACAAAAGTGAAATAAATGTTTAAAATGTGTGTGTTAGGACAAATTCTTCAAAATTCCACGATAAATGTTAACCCATTGAGCCTGAAAACTGTAACTTATGAATTCTGCATAAGCATGTACCATAAATATGCTTAATATATTTGATTATTATAACAATATGAATTGTTTTCTCTGAGGGTTGTCAGTCTTTGGAACTCTCACAGAGAGATCAGAAGTGGGGATGTTTGCGGATGACTGCACAATGTTCAGCATTATTCGTCACTCCTCAGATAATAAAGCAGTCCATGTCCAACTGCAGCAAGACCTGGACAATATCCAGGCTTGGGCTGACAAGTGGCAAGTTACATTCGCGCCACTCAAGTGCCAGCTAATAACCGGCAAGGTAGCATAGTGGTTAGCACTGTTGTTTTACAGCGCCAGGGTCCCAGATTCGATTCCCGGCTGGGTCACTGTCTGTGCGGAGTCTGCACGCTCTCCCCGTGTCCACGTGGGTTTCCTCCGGTGCAAGTCCCGAAAGACATGCTGTTGGGTAATTTGGACATTCTGAATTCTCCCTCTGTGTTCCCGAACAGGCGCCAGAATGTGGTGACTAGGGGCTTTTCACGGTAACTTCATTGCAGTATTACTTGTGACAATAAAGATTATTAAGATTATCTCCTACAAGAGAGGATCTAATCAACATCCTGGGGGTTACTATTGATCAGAAACTGAACTGGACTAGCCACATTAATACTGTGGCTACCGGGGCAGGTCAAAGACTAGGAATGCTAAGGCGAGTAACTCACCACCTGACCTCCCAAAGCCTGTCCACCATCTACTAGGCACAAGTCAGGAGTGTGATGGGAGACTCCCCACTTGCCTGGATGAGTGCAGCTCCAACAACAATTAAGAAGCTCAACACCATCCAGAACAAAGCAGCCCACTTGATTGCTCCCCCTTCCACAAACATTCAAACGCTCCACCACCAACGATCAATGGCAGCCGTGTGTACCATCTACAAGATGCACTGCAGTAATTCACCAAGGTTCCTTGGGCAACACCGTCCGAATCCACGATCACCAGGATCTAGAAGGACAAGAGCAGCAGATACCTGGGAACCCCACCATCTGGAGGTCCCCTCCAAGTCACTCACCGCCCTGACATGGAAATATATCGCCGTTCCTTCACTGTCGCTGAGGCTGTTAGACGTTTTAGTTGCTGTGATATGAAGAGTCTAAAGTTCTGTTCCTTTTTCACAAACACACATTTATTTCCTTCCAACAGGAATTTGCACACACATCTCACCATACATCACCTGACAGAGGCCACCTGAAGCCCCTTTACATATCAGTGTCAATTAATGGATACTTAACATAAATGAGACAACCAATTGCAATGTCTCTTAACCCAATACTTAACAGTCTCCCCTTCCTTAGAGAAAAAAGAAAATTAGGTGAAAACAAAATTTCAAGAAACTCAAAAACACACACATGATTTCCCCCTTTTTTTTGGACGAGAAAGAAAAAAAAAGTCTCAGAAACAAGCGCCCTTTATTAACAATATCCAAAAGTTTCTGTGAACTCGCCCCTCTTTTCGTAAAACAGTCTGACAGTTGATAGCTCCTGTCGACCCTTTTAATTTTTGTTATTTCCCCTCTGTCCAACATCTGCTTTAAACTTGCGATGTCTAGCCATAACCTCTTTTCATTGACACTTTTTGTAGAGTGCACATTTTCCCACAGGGATTTATTGTCAATGTGACAGTCAATAGGTTTATTACCCAAATCCCCTAATCCCAAAATTTCTGTCAATATCATACTTCTCTAAAAGGCCATATCCACCGCCTCTACAAGGCTTAACGTCTCAGCAGCCAAAGTGCTTTTTACCACTCTCCTTATTTTCTTTGTTTCCCACACAAGCGGGCAACATTTACTATTGTTCCCCAAAAGGAAAATTATAAAACCTCCTGCGCTTGAAACCCCATCACATAAATTTGCGTAGGACGCATTACTATAAACTGAGAGTTTCAAATGCCTACGGTCACCTAAAACTGGGAACTTCAAAACACACTCCTGCATTTTTAGTTTGGCCAACGCTTTATTTGCTCTTATTATGTCTTCCACTTTGGGATCATTCATTTTTGTACTCAACTCTAAGACATCAAAACTCACATCCGGTCTAGTCTATCTACCTAACCAGTTCAGTTGCCCAATTAAACTTCGCAGTTGCTCTTTTTCTATCTTTGAAACCATTGCGTCTTTTTGTGAAACTCGGCCACGACTAATTGCTATTGGGCTGATGCTTTCCAAATAAGATTGCTGACGTAAAGTTGTCCCTAACTTTGTCCAATTTCCAGTCCAATATATTTAAAAGTACCGGAAGCCTGACTTCCAACCCTGCATTCTTTCCTCAAACCAGAGATTACAATAGCTTCAAAATCACTAGTCCCACCCCACAAAAAATCGACACACATCATAAAAATGCCAGAAAGATTTCCTTTGTAGTGCCAGTAAAACATTGCAGGATCTGCTTTCAACTGGCAACAGCCTAACTTTAACAAAACTGACCTTTCTGAAAAATACCAGACTCTACTCTAGATGGATCATTTAATTCATACACGTATTTGTTCAACTTCCAGAGTACCCCTTCTGTGTTAGCTGCTTCTTTAGGAGGACGGAGAAAAATGTCTCTCTGGAGCTGATGCCCCTGCACAAAGGCAGCTTTTATATCTATAGATTTGCATTCCCATGCCTTTGTGGCTAATAGAGCCAAGAAGATCTTTAAAATAACCTTTCCTGCTGTAGGTGAATCTACCCTTAAATCCTGATCTGCTGAGTTTTCTTCAAATCCCCTTGCCTTCTAAGTTCCATCCGGAAGAACCTTTTCCGTGCAAATCCATCTGTGGTATATAGCTCTTTGTCCCCTATCCGGTACGTCCTTGTATACCCCAAATTCACTCCAACTATGCAATTCTTGCTGTTTAGCTTCTTTGATAACTTTTTCATCAAATTAATTTGAAGCCACCAAAATCTCACGTGCATGTGGGCTTCTACTCCTATTAGTATTCGTAGTCTTACTCATGTTCCGAGATCTTGATAAACTATGTCCCCTCTCCCACCTGGTATCTCGTTCTGTACTGCTGCTTCTTGATCGTTCCCTTCTGCTGTGGGATGTCCTTTCAATAGTTCTCGACCTTTTCCTGCGGAGCTGTTCACTATCCGATGTACTATCTGAACTGGCACTGCGTTTCTGTACCCTCCATTTTTGAACTTCGTTTTCCCAAACCATTGTCTTGACTCCTTCCCCTGAATGCTGTACATTCAACCAATGTTTATGCTTTCCAGTGGCCTTCCCTGCTCTACTAATAACAGTTGCATCCTTTGTTTTTGAAAACTCACCACTATTCTTAGAAGTCCCCTATACCAAAAAGGGCCGTCATTCTAAATGGTGATCAGGGATTCTCACTCCCCGAGTCCGATGCAAGCTTCAGTGGGTGCTATTCGGGTCAAACTATGTTTTCAAGTTATCCCCCAGTATAACCCATACCTTCACCGAAGATTTCATCTACTTACCACTTAGTAGCATTGATCCTGGGTCCCGCATTGCTCAGTAAGTAAAGTAGACTTTGGAATAACCACTATTTCAGGTTAAATTAAGTTATTTTATTATATATTTTTTCTCTTTTTAAAAGATGCAATCACTGTCTTTACAGAAAAGTAAAAAGATCTTGCTTCTGGATCCTTCTGGTTGGTTGCAGGGACCTTCAGGCCCAACTTAACAATCAATCTTCTTTTTAAAATCTGGTCTTCTTTAGATGTATCAACTATTTTAGCTCGGCTGCTCTGCCCTGTCCATTTCCCATGGCCGAGCTGATTGTAATCTGAGTCTAGCTGCTTGTTCCTTCTCTGCTTCGCTCTCTCTCCCTCTGAGCTCTGGTTCTGGATCTGAATCTCAATCTTTCCTGGCCTGGTCTTGAGGTTTATATTTGCTTTCTAACAATTAAGTTTTTTGATGTTATTGTAAAGTAACTCTTATTTTCTTTGATTGTAAAAAGTACCTTTTGATCTAAACCTTTTCATCCAACTAAGTATACATTTTGACATGACTTCATCTCATAGATCTGATTACATTGTTTCCTTTGTGATGTTCAAAATTCTTTGACTTCAAGAGGTGTTACTTTTAATTCCTGTCATTTCTATAGTTTTATTTTCCAATTGTGGCCTCAGCTCAATTTTGACTTTGATTTTGGCTTTGAATTATGTTTCTCATAGACTGATAAACCTGGTATTAGCAAATGTTCACACCTAGAACCTCATCCATTCTTTTCCAGATACTTACTAAGTTAGTTACTTTCAATGAAGGTGTGAGCCATTGTTTTTGGCTTCATTCAAAATCCTGTTTGTCTTGTTTGCTCAGCCTGCTTGACCAAGGATATCTGCATTTTACAATCCTTCCCTGGCAGCTGCTGTTAACCCTTTGTGGGATCTTTCCCTACATTCTTTCATGTTTCTCTCAGACCAGATATTGCCAGACTTCCATGTTTCAAATGACACATCTTTCCATATTATCAATTACACCTTCCATTGACTAGACCCTTCAGGCAAGTATGTCACTTTTGTACCAACTTTTGGCAGTTGCCCTTTTGGAAAAATGGCCTGTTCTAATTCATCAGAAGTGTTGTGTTCCTCCACAGAAACCATGTCTATATCAGTTAATTGGCCCTCATAGTTCTGTAACACGTGTCCCAGATGACTCTGGTTCCTCGTCATGTCTGTCTACTCTGTCTAAATTTGAAAATGTGTAATCTGTACCCATTATCCTTGATGAATGTACCCTAACAGTTTGATTACCATGTTGCAAAATAATTGTTTTGCCATCTATGCGCATGATCTTCCCTGGGCCTTTCCATTCATTACAATTGTCTCTCTTATAGTATGCCATGCCTCCTTGCTGAAAAACGGCATCTGATGGCCATACGTTATGTCTTAAAGCTCTGCGAATTCTTTCAGAGACTTCTGCTTCCAAAAAAGCTTTTCTACTGCTGTGTAATGCATTTAAATGTTCAGCAAACCAGAGCTAATTGTAGTCCCCTCCCAAGCTGGAGGCTGGTCATCCAAAATGGATGGAATTTTAGGCTTTCTACCAAACACTAATTGATAAGGACTATAGCCCCCAACCATCTGAAATGAATTCTTTGCATGTACTGCCCATGCTAAAGCTGAATTTAGCCGGCAATTTGGTCGATCTGCCAGAATCTTCGAAGCATGTCATCGATGACAGCATGATTTCTTTCACAGACACCATTACTAAATGGGCTTTCTGCAGCTGTATTCATAACTCTGATATTCATGTTTTCACACATATCTCTAAACTCATCATTAGCAAATTCTCCCCCATTGTCCGTAAGGAATTTTGCCGGTGGACCCATTCTTGTCCCTATCCATTTTTCCACGATTTGATCCAGAATTACTCTCTTTTCTTTACTTGTACAATCGTTGATTGACTAAACCTGGTTGCTAAATCTACAAAATGCAAAATAAATATATTATTTACTTTATCCCAGATCTTAAGGTCCATGGCCACAATGTCATTAAAATCCCTGGCCAAAGGTAGGGTTACTATCGGTCATGCTGTTGTCCTTCTCTACTTCCTACAAACTTCACAGCGGTCACTAACTGATGACTATACTATCAGTTTAGTATAGTCGTCATCCCTTACCCCTGCATCCTTTAATAAATTTTTCAGCCTCCGAGGAGACGGATGTGCAAATTGCCTATGCAGTTTTAATACCACAAGCTTTTTATCAGCCAAAGTTCCATTTTCAACTGCCATTAACACATCCTTAACCACTCTACTTGAAATATTATTTGTCAGTAATGGAATACAGTAGTGTCCCGACTGTGTAAATTGTAAGTACACCGTCTTTCCAAAAACTGTTGCCTTATCCTGTTCTATATCCAGTTTCATGCGTGCTTTCTTCATCGACGGTCTGCTCAGAAGCAAAGATATCTCACTTGATACAACATCCGTGCTAATGAAATGATTCACTCCGGCAATATTGCAAGGGATCACCACTCTTTTCAGCGACTTCAGAGTATTATCATCCCCAAACCTGAAACTTGTGGAACTTTCGAATTCCTTAACCTTCTTCCGATTTTCAGCATTCAAAGAGTCCAGGTAACATTTTAACCAGCCAATTCCACACAAACTAGATGTGCAGCCACTGTCCAATACAGCACAGTTGAAGGATTCTGCAACCAACACCCTCATTACCGGCGTAAAACTGCTTGTCAATAGGACAATGCCTTCTTTCTGGTCACTATCTTTTTCCTCTTCTGACTCTTCCGTGTCATGTGTCGCTTCAAACACTCTATCGTAACGAGTTGGACAGTTGAAAGCATAATGTTATTGAGAGTCACATCAAAAACATCAATTTATCATGCCCCGTGCATTTCTGGGCTTCATCTTCCTATTGTAGGTTCTAACTGGGTTTCTGTCTTCATAATTTCCTTGTCTCGGTCTCCTTCTAAATTCTTGAGCCCTGTTCGTAGCCATATGATTTCGCCATCCTGTTAATAGTGTATCTTCCATATTCTGCCTTATTACAGGCTGACCGATTTGGGTCATCAGAACCATCGGAATCGAATGTTTCCCCAGAAACTTTTGTAAAGCTTTTGTCGTCTGTTTGAATAAGGTATCCTTATCAGTAAACTGAACCCCTGTCAAAACCAGGAGCCTATCCATGTTGCTCACTCTAGCACAGTCAAGTAATTTAATGATGTGGAAATGCCGGCGTTGGACTAGGGTGAGCACAGTAAAAAGTCTTACAACACCAGGTTAAAGTCCAACAGGTTTGTTTCGATGTCAATAGCTTTCGGAGCGCTGCTCTTTCCTCAGGTGAATCAGGTGAAGTAATTTAATGGCCAACACAGACTGTGGAAATTCCAGGTTGTGTTTCTGCAGTCTTTTATATAGTCTGCCAAATTCCATTATATAGTCTTCCATGGAGATAGCCTCCATTTTCCGGAACTTATCAAAATCCGACCATGCTTCATACGCACTTAACAAGTCATCTTTCTTATAAATCTTATCCATATAATGTAATAAAGTCTCCAGACCTTCTTCCGAGTCTAACTCTTCCAATTCCAGCTCAGAAAGCACTTTGTTTCGGATTTTACTGCCATATGGTAAAGAAAGAGCCAATGCCATACCTTGTTTTCTTTCCCAAAGCAGTTACCTTAGTCCACATAACTACTGCACTTCTCCATTGGTCGTACGATTCCCTTTCAGAAAATAAGGGAGGATAGTCATATCCAGTCATCTTTTTCCTCGGTTCAGCCATATATCCCTTTTTTTCTTTTCTTTTCTCACTCACTCCTTGGTTTGATCTGGAAAAGTTGTATCTTTCAACCCTTCATATTTACACCGCAACCATCCTCTGCTACCAATTGTTAGACAATTTAGTTGCTGTGATATGAAGAGTCTAAAGTTCTGTTCCTTTTTCACAAACACACATTTATTTCCTTCCAACAGCCTTTGCACAAAACTCTGACTATACATCACCCGACAGAGGCCACCTGAAGCCCCTTTATCATAGAATTTACAGTGCAGAAGGAGGCCATTCAGTCCATCGAGTCTGCACCGGCTCCTGGAAAGAGCACCCTACCCAAGGTCAACACCTCCACCCTATCCCCACAACCCAGTAACCCCACCCAACACTAAGGGCAATTTTGGACACTAAGGGCAATTTATCATGGCCAATCCACCTAACCTGCACATCTTTGGACTGTGGGAGGAAACCGGAGCACCCGGAGGAAACCCACGCACACACTGGGAGGATGTGCAGACTCCGCACAGACAGTGACCCAAGCCGGAATCGAACCTGGGACCCTGGAGCTGTGAAGCAATTGTGCTATCCACAGTGCTACCGTGCTGCCCCCTTTACATATCAGTGTCAATTAATGGATACTTAACATAAATGAGACAACTAATTGCAATGTCTCTTAACCCATTACTTAACAGAGGCAACATCCTGGAACTCTCTCCCTAACAGCACAGTGGGTGTACCTACACCTCAAGGACTGCTGCGGTTCAAGAAGGCAACTCACCACCACTTTCTGAAGGGCAACTGGGGATGGGCAATAATGCTGGCCTAACCAGCGACGTCCACGTCCCGTAAATGAATTTGGAAAAATACTAATTGAAACACACACAATTCTTTGACGATTTGACAGAATGGATGCCCTCCTGATGGAAGAGTGCGACTAGCGATCATGGCCTCTGCTTAAGGGGTCAACTATTTAGGACTGAGCTGTGTTTTCTGGAATTCTCTACCCCAGAGGGCTGTGGATGCTCATTCGATGATGTATTCAAGGTGTGATTGATAGATCTAAGACTATCTAGGGATATGGAGATAGAGCAGGGTGGTGTTTTGAGGTTGAAGATGAGCCAAAATCTAATTGAATGGCAGAACAGATTCGAGGGGCTGAGTGACCTCCTCTGTTCTTTACCTAATTATCTTGAGAAGTAAGAACATTCATTGCTGGAAAACATTCCGGACTACTCTATCATTGGCTAGTTGGGGATCTACATTATTTGCTCAGCTTCTTCTGTTAGGTGAGTAAAGTAGAATTTTATTGGAATAATTAATTGGTTCTGCATACCTGCGCAAGTCTGAGGATTGCTTTTTGTTACACTGGAACTTAATTCACTCTGAATAAAGGAGCTGGTAGGAATCAACCTTGTTCTGCCTTTATATTGGGAAGGACTCTGTATCCAAAATCCCTTGCTGTAGGATAGGGCAAACAAAAGCTATATTTACAAATTCATGTGTTTTTCAGGGGTAAAAAAACCCTTTTTTTTTTTTCTGCCTGCACCGGAGACTGCTCTGCGATGCCACTGAGGGCAAGGGAGAAATCCCTGAGCAGAATCACTGGGAACAATTGATGGTGAGAGATTTCAGACCGACCTGGGAGGACCTGAATTCAGGAACACTATAGTTGGGACACGGTACCCATTTTCCATCGCCGGGGTTGCTCGAGATTTTGCAGGCCCTCTCATTAGAGCTCCCAATGTTAGCAGTAGGATTGCCCATTCTGGTTGGCGTAGTCCTGGAGGATGCATCACATGACTTGCCAGCCTCACTAGAACATAATAAATCGGAGCAGCAGTATGCATTCAGCCCCTTGAGCCTGCTCTGGGTTTCAAAACAGTCATGGCTGATCTGATCTTGGTCTCAACTCTACATGTCTGTCTGCTACCTGTAATCCTTGGCACCCCTGCAGTTCAGGCATCCGTCTGTCTGAGGCTTGATCAATCTCCACACCACCCTGGACGAACGAATTCCAAAGATTAACCATCTGCTGAGAGAGGAAATTCCCTCTCATCTCGGCTATATAGAAAACCCTTAATCTGAGACTGTGCCCCCGAGTTCTAAATTTCCCCCACAAGGAAAAACATCCTCTCAGTATTTACCCTGTCAAGCCCCCTCAGTGTCTAATGTGCCTTGTATCTTACATTTCTCATATACAACCCACATTCCCACCATTGGTTTCATAGAATCAAACAATTTACAGTGCAGAAGGAGGCTATTCGGTCCATCGAGTCTGCACTGGTCTTGGAAAAAGCACCCTACCTAAGCCCACACTGCCACCCTATCCCTGTAACCCCACCCAACCCAACCTTTTTGGACACTAAGGGCAATTTATCACGGCCAATCCACCTAACCTGCACATCTTTGGACTGTGGGAGGAGACCCACGCAAACACTGGGAGAACGTGCAGACTCCGCAACGTACAGTGACCCAAGCAGGAATTGAACCTGGGACCCTGGAGCTGTGAAGCAACTGTGCTAACCACTATGCTGCCGTGCGCTCCGTTTCCCAACTTTCTATCCTCATCATGCACCCGACTTCCCCATGCTCATTGGAACGCCTGTTAGTTGCCCATTTGGGTGATTCTTGGTGTCAGTCAAACGGCCTTTTTCCCTACTCCAATACTTTTAATATTACACGTTAGTGTTCAACGAAAATGTGAAAAGCACATTTTATTTATCAGCTCTATGGTTGTTCTGGGTTTCTCACAGCAGTTTCCCAAAATTAATCTTCAATTCTTGGAGACTCCATCCTAACCCAGGAGGGCTGGCAACGTGAGCCACCGGTTCCTCTGTTGGTGATAACATCGAGGGGGCCTATTTGGAAAGAGGATTAATCCTGACCTGACCAGTTTCCAATGGAAATAACATTTCAGCTTGGCTGTGATCTTAAACCAGGGCACATGGACCTTTGTTTAAAATTCTGCGCTGTTGCTAAAGATGAATGATCCAGAATATAGATTAAAAGGTTTGTAATTAGGGCGGCGCAGTGGCTAGCACTGGGCTGAGGAGTCGGGTTCGAATCCCGGCCCTGGGTCACTGTCCATGTGGAGTTTGCACATTCTCCCCATGTCTGCGTGGGTTTCACTCCCACAACCCAAAAGATGCACAGGTTAGGTGGATTGGCCACGCTAAATTGCCCCTTAATTGGAAAAAATATATAATTGGGTACTCTAAATTTATTTTAAAAATTAATAAAAATAAATAAATAAAATGCTTGTAATTAAAGGTTTTATGCTCTGCGCTTGCGCTCATGTCAGTCCAAAGTCACAGTCTCAATATCTTCTTCCTCAAAAGCATCAACGCAAGTTCCTAGTCCAACTCTTAGTATCATAGAGCACAGAGGGAGACCATTTAGCTCACCTGGCCTCTGCGAGTTCAGTGAAAGGTATTAAATTAGACCAACTCTGCTGCCCTTAGCCAGAGCCCTGCAATATGTTTTCTTTCATTTATCAAGTTCCTCTTTGACAGCTATGATTGAATTTGCTTCGTCCACCTGACTGGATCAGAATAACTTGGTGTGTTTTTTTAAAAAAACATTTTCCCAAATTCTTTTGTCAATTACCTTTAACTCTGGGTGCTGGCCATCCTGCCATTAAATGTTGTAAATGCAACTCTTGTACTCTGCACAGATGCATGATGGATGATGATAATGAGGTGCGAGATCGGGCCACCTTCTACCAAAGTGTGCTGGAGCAGAAGCAGAAGGCTCTGAACTCGGCCTACATCCTCAATGGTAAGGTGCCTCAAATGTGTAAATCCTGGTATTGACTGCCTTCCCAATCCTAACACACTAATAGATCATTAACATCTGCTGCAAACCCCACCCCATCCAAAGGTTCAGTGAATGAATAAGCCACTCTGTGTTGCCGTAGCAGAACCCAAGATTCCATCCCTGATCTTCTCTAGTTTGAGTTATTTTCATGCATGAGTTAACAGATGTCAGCCGTAAGAGCTAGAATTGGCCTCCGAGCCTCTGCTGAGAGGAGGGAGATGGAAAGATTAACCAGAGATCTCACTCTTAACGACGAGGCAGTGACTTCTGCATGTTTGGATGTAGAGTAAGGAGATGTTTGGGCTATGCTTCTATGTCCTATCTTGTCAAATGACTGATGTACTAATCGTACACTTAACCTAGTAAAATAACCTCCAGCTTCACAGGACCACATCAAAACAAAAATGGACGCCAAACTAACTAAAGAAATATTAAGACAGCTACTCAAGAAGTGAGGGGAGGTTTAGAGGGGAATTCTAGAGCTTGTGTGAAGGCATTACTGCCAAATGGGGGGTGGAGGCGAAGAGATCTGACTAGTTAAGCTGAAATATAACTAACATTCACTTGGGTGAGGTGACAGGTGACACTTTGTGCTCCACCATCAGTGTCTTTAGCAGCAGTATGAAGAACATGGCATATTACAGAATACTCAACATGTGGAGGCCATGTGGCCCATTGAGTCTGCACCGGCTCTTGGAAAGAGCACCCTACCCAAGCCCACACCTCCACACCATCCCCATAACCCAGTAACCCCACCCAACACTAAAGGCAATTTTGGACACTAAGGGGCAATTTAGCATGGCCAATCCACCTAACCTGCACAACTTTAGACTGTGGGAGGAAACCGGAGCACCCGGAGGAAACCCACACAGACTCCGCACAGACAGTGACCCAGGCCGGGAATCGAACCTGGGACCCTGGAGATGTGAAGCAATTGTGCTAACCACTGTGCTGCCGTGCATGCCAGGCACATTTAAAAAGGAATGTAATTTCTCCTTGTCCAGGTCTGCAAGTATCCATTCCGGGCCTGGAGCGAGCGCTGCACCACTACACACTGGAGCCGACTGAAAAACCCTTTGACCTGAAATCAGTTCCGCTATCAATGGCTCCCATCTCTGAACAGAAGCCTGGTAGGTGCATTTCCCCCAAAGCAGCATCTTCTATTGACCCCAGGTGTATCGCGAGCTTCACTTTTTTTTATGATGGAAGGCAGAGGCAGAAATCCTGGACAGTTTGACTGAGCCAGGGTATTTCTCTCCTGCTCCCCGCAGATGAATGAGCAAAGTAAAGTTGAATGATTCTCCTCCTCTTTTATTTTGAATGACATTTTGGTAGCAGCTGGGTTTTTGAGGTTTTCCCAGAAATGGCAGTATTGGTGGTGTTGCATTTTTTCGAAAAAAGCTTGTCATAAGGTTGCTTGAATTATTCTCTGCCTTGGGTGAGGACAGGTGTGGGTCAATTGGCTGTTGAAAAATGCCTGAATCTGGGTCTTTTTCTTCCTTCCTCGCCCCTTCGAAACCACGTTGAGGACAGACAACTTCTTGCAATCACTGAGGAGCTTGGTGAATTGCTCTAGAAATTAAGTCCTCGGGCAGGTGCGAAAAGGGGGCACCTTTTCTGGAAAATCTTTGCTTTCCCCCAACAGTACTTCTCTCGCTCTGTTGAATTGTAACCGATATTTTATTATTCCAGAAATGTCTCCAGCAGTTGCACTCAAAATGCCAGAGAAGGTGGCATCAAGCAGACAGGAGATTTTCCAAGGTAGGTGTAGTAGTTATAAAATAACAGCAGTTGATTCCAGAGCTGGTGCATTCACCTACAAGTGTGACTCTCACTCCGTTTCAGAACAACTTGCTGCTATCCCAGAGCTCAAAGAGCTTGGCTCGCTTTTCAAGTCATCACCCAACCCCGTCCCCCTCACGGAATCAGAGACAGAGTATTATATCCGCTGCACCAAACACACCTTTGTGGGTCACATTGTGTTCCAGGTAAGTGACTCCCACAACTCGCAGGTATAACCTCTCTGCTTGTGTCCCAGGGCTGGGCAGAATGATTAATCTTTGTGTTTACAATTTCCTCCTGTGCTTCTAGGTGGTGTTTTTAGCCTCAGTGCTGACCATTTACGACCACTGATTTGAGGTGAAACAGCAGTGAAGGAAAGAAAGGCTCGCCTTTCATTTATGCTTGGCTTTTCATGACCTCCCAAAGAATGTTACAGCCTATGAAGCACTTTTCAAGTGTAGTCACTGTTGTAATATCTCGGGAGCCGTACAGCCTGGAGTCCAGGGATGTCAGAGAAAGAAAGGGTTGCATTTATATATATATATATATATATATATATCACCCTTCACATCCTCTGTGTCCCACAGTGCTTTGTAGCCATTGGGGTACTTCTGAAAAGTAATGCCGGAAAGGTAGCAGCCACTTTGCGTACATCAAACTCACACAGATAGCTGTGTGATCGTGCCCAGGTAGTTTGTTTCTTGTGATGCTGATTGATAATAAATATTGACCAAATAACATGCGCTGCACAAGTTCCATGCAGTGACCTTTTCCAAGGCGCTCCGACCAACACATAATCGCACAAACCTGGGGGATTACATCAGCATTACCCATATTGTGAAGCTCAGATTTTGTTGTTAACCACTATAAAGAAATGTGAAGTGACTGGGAGTGGGGATTAAAAGTTCCGGTCAGTACCTGGTAGTAGTAGAGGGGTTTGCCTTTTGTTGGAGAGGGAGGAGAAAGGAATCTGAACTCTTCACCTTCCTGTAATTGGGTAAGCTGTGTGCCAAAGCCAATGCTGAGGGTCACAGATGAAGGGGCAGCGGGCAGACTGCTAGTTCCGAAAAACTGGGAGGCGACCCGTACGATGGCATTCTGATTGAATCGTGTTTGTTCAATGGTGTTCTGTTTGGTCTGTACAGTTTGATTGTACCAATACTCTGAACGATCAAATCCTGGAAAACGTGACAGTGCAGATGGAACCCACAGAAGCTTACGAAGTGGTGTGCTGTATCCCAGCAGCCAGCCTATCATATAACCAGCCAGGCATCTGTTACACGCTGGTGGCATTACCGGAAGAGGATCCAACAGCAGGTGAGGAAGCTTTTGCAGCTACCTGCAGGATTGTGTGTAGCTGAGACTTGTAACTGCCGAGGGTAAAGTTTTGGCTTTGAGTACAATCAGCCGACTGCGCCCAAAATGTGCTTGGCATTGCACTGGTTAGCTTACACTTCCAAGTTTCTGCTATAGTTCACTTGCCTAATCGTATGAAACGTAAAGGATTGAGCAGAATACTAATGGTTTTGTGTGCAACTCAGCTGCGATTAAAATACCCTGATCTTTTTGCCCTAGTTCAGTTGCTTCTGCCTGGATTGTGTTGATATCATTGGCAGAAATGAGAGGTACTGTGCCCCCCCCCCCCTCTGCATTTCATTTTCCGATTTTGGTTGGTTTGGGGGGGGGGGGGGGGGGGAAACGGACATTCCTCAAACATTGAATTCTGCCTGCTGACTGACCGAGGTACAAGTATCCTGTCAGGCCTCTTACCACCTTCCTTCCTGTTTCCCACTCCTCCATGGTCCTCTGCTGTACTCTCTGACTCTAGACTTGATATTTATGTGACTCGTTTCAAATTCACAAGAACATCAGTAGGACACTTTGTGGAGACGGTGGTGTAATTGGATGAGTAATCCAGGAGCCAACATTGTGGACGTGGGTTCAGATCCCACGCAGCAGCCACTAGAATGTATTAGGAAATCTGTTACCATGACAACTGTCATCAATGTAAAAGCCCATCTGGTTCACTAATGTCCTTTAGGGAAGGACATTTGCCGTCCTCACCTGGTCTGGCCTCCAGGCCCACAGCAATGTGGCTGACTCTTTACAGCCCCCTCTGAAATGTCCGGGCAAGTCACTCGGCTCAAGGGCATTTCGGGATGGACAACTAATGCTGGTCTTGCCAGAGCGAGACACATTCCGTGAAGGAATAAATTAGAAAAAATTATATTTGCAGCCTCCAAATGAGATTTAGTCTGATCGCTGAACTGGGAGAAATGTTCAGCTGTGAGAGACGTTGATTGTCAGCAGGAACAATGAGGGATACGACAGCGGAGTTCACACCTTTACGAGACATGCACATCACTGCTCTTCGTGACACTTTGTGACAGGAATCACTTATCCAGCAATCCTTGACTGATGTTCATTTCCCTGCCTTTAGCACGGGGAAGCTGAAGCCATTTATAGCCACTTCTCCAACTCCCACTAACAAATTCAGCTCAAGCTGTGGGTTCAAGCCTGGTGCCAGAGTACCCACTGCCACAGGAGCGTAGGAGGAGGATTAGGCCATTCAATCCCTCCAGCGTTTTCCACCATTAAATTAGATCTCCACTAATTTACCCACCCTGGACCATATTTGTCAGTCTGTGTTCAATTTACCCACATACAGTGGATCAGGGAAAACACAACACCGTGTTCTGGACCCACAGGGGAACTGTGGATAATCCTGCATCTGATATGTCTAGGATTAGCCATGAGGAAGTGACAACAGTCTAGTTGACATTTAAAGATTTAAGCTGTTGAATATTTAGTGCCCACCTATCTCGTACAGTGTTAGGATGCTGTGGCAAGCACCCAAGTTAACACTTGCCACTTTGTCTCCCTCCCTCAATGTATGAATGTGACATGCCTCCCCTGAGCCCTGTTTAAATTTACTGATCATACTTTTCTTTCCTTTAGTGTCCTGTACATTTAGCTGTACTTTAAAGTTCACTGTGAAAGATTGTGACCCTAACACAGGAGAAGCTGACGAGGATGGATATGAGGATGAGTATGTGGTAAGTGGAACTGCGTTAATCCTTTATGCCCAGTTGAGTCCATGCAGTTGATAGTGAGGAAGAAATCAATATAGATAGCAGGAAGATATCAGTGGACAGCTCGGGTGGATAGTGTTATGGGCGAGGTGTTTTCAGAACCCCAAAATGTATCATGGAGTTCAACCAACCTCCCCTTTAATGGATTTGTTGCTTTTGAAGCACACTGCTTGTCCCCCAGGTGTGATATTACAATTATGGACACGTGGCTTTTAACACATATCAATGTTTATTCCATGAACTCAAATTAACCTATTAAATAAACATTGGATCTCTTAACACCCCTTACTTCAAATATAGCCCCGAACATAATACAACGCTAAATAATCCCTCAATGTTCCTTCAAACATCTAAAAGGCTTCAAACCTTCAAAACAGAAACACACCAGGTCACAGAATATATATATTTTCTGTTAAATGGCACAGATATATCAGCTTGGTTGACTTCAGCTCCAGCACCTTGCTCGTCTTCCCGCAGCTCTCTGGAAAACACAGACACACACAAGCTGCTTTTTCAAACTGGCTTTCTCCCTTCAAGCAACTCACAGCAAACCAGAACTTCTCAAGCTGCTGTCTCAAACTAGCTTTCTCCTTTTAAGCAGCTCGCAGCAAAACAGCCAGGCGCTTTTAAACTGCTCTCAGCAAAACCAGCCAGGCACTTTTCCAAACTGAAACTTCAAAATGGCTGAACTGAGCTCAGCTCCACCCACTCTCTGACATCACTGTTTTCTTAAAGGTCCATTGCTTAAACATCCATTTCTTAAAGGTACTCTCACATGACAATAGTGAAGGGGCAAATGGATTACAGCCTGGAGAAATGTGAGGTAATGCAATTGGGAAAGGCCAGTAAGGCGAGGGAATCCACAAAAAATGGGAATGTACTGAGAATTGTACAGGAATAGAGGTACCTTGGAGTGTATGCCCAGGATTCCCTGAAAGTAAAATGACGGAAAGATAATGTGGCTATGAAGGCATACTGGATACTTTCCTTCAGAACCAAAGGTCAGGAGAGTAGGGAGACTATGCTAGAACTATAAAACCATAGTTGCATGTTGGAAAATCTTTTAAGTGCAGTTTTATTCTGTCTGATTCAGACTCGCGTGTGTTCAGCTACAAGTTTATTACTCAACCACCTATTATGGTCAAACAATAGAATTACACAAACTGGCTTCTTGTAGACCCGGGGTGATCTAACTTGGGCCTTTGTAGATGTCTATCTGGTGTGTTCTGACCTTAATGGGGCTGTTCCTTGGTTTGTGTACACTTCCTCTATGAATTATATCACCCTGATGCGCAGAATGTATATTGAAGTGAGTTCCCTCCTGTCCAATCTCCAGACTTGACGTAATGGCCATCTTAATGGTTTAACTGTTCATCAGTTAATATCACAAAAGGCACAGGGTGATGTAGATACTCTCAATTAGCGAAGTATGTGATGCTGCTTGGGAGGCTTCTACTGTTGTGGCCAATACTCACACCTGACATGGGATGTAGCCAACATGTCTGCTACAGCTTCTCCCACTGGTCAGTAACTGATGTCAACACAGATTAAAAACTCTTGATAAGCACATTGAATTTTGGTTAACTGTAGGAATGAGACACATTCTACACATTCTAATACAATGGACAGTTCGGGTCGCTGCACTCCAGGAAACATATGATCACCTTGGAGAGATTTACGAGGATATTGCCAAGAATGGAGAAATTCAGCTGAGGAAAGATCGGATAGGCTGGGGTTGTTTTCTTTGAACAGAGGAGGCCAAGGAGAGATTTAATTGAATAAAATTAAAGTGCCAAGATAGATTGAGTAGGAAGGCCCTTAATAGATAAGTCAACCAGGGGCATGGATTTCAAGCAATTGGGTAGAGTAAATATTTGACTCGGGTGTGAGAGAAGGTCTGGGACTCTCTGTCTGAAAAGGTGTTCGAGGGAGAAATGCTCATCACATTTTTTTAAAAAATAGTTGGATATTATGAGGAATGCAGGATTTTAGATCGATTGGATTATAAACATGTGGCAATTGAAGGGTTAAATTGGATGAGAGTGTGTTTGACTGCAGTAGTCATGGTTTTAAAAGAACCTTGTTTTGCAAGACCAGAAAGCTGTTAGGAGCCAGCGGTAAGATTGATCACTGTAAAATCAGCCTGGGCTAATGCACTGTTCCTTGACTAAGGGGAATCCCTGGAGCGTCCGTGGGGAGTTCATGGGTGCAATTCTCTCAAAAATGGAACAAAGTCCCATAGCGAACGCGTTTAGCGGCGTGTTTCCCGGTATTCGCAGTGCCTAGAAACACATGGCTATTCAACATGACATAGAACATAGAAAATACAGCACAGAACAGGCCCTTCGGCCCACGATGTTGTGCCGAACCTTTGTCCTAGATTAATCATAGATTATCATTGGATTTACAGTGCAGAAGGAGGCCATTCGGCCCTTTGAGTCTGCACAGGCTCTTGGAAAGAGCACCCTACCCAAACTCAACACCTCCACCCAACACCAAGGGCAATTTTGGACATCAAGGGCAATTTATCATTGGCCAATTCACCTAACCTGCACATCTTTGGACTGTGGGAGGAAACCGGAGCACCCGGAGGAAACCCACGCAGACACTGGGAGGACGTGCAGTCTCCGCACAGACAGTGACCCAAGCCGGAATCGAACCTGGGACCCTGGAGCTGTGAAGCAATTGTGCTATCCACAATGCTACCGTGCTGCCCTTAAGAACAAATAAATCTACACTATATAATTTTACCGTAATCCACGTACCTATCCAATAGCTGCTTGAAGGTCCCTAATGTTTCCGACTCAACTACTTCCACAGGCAGTGCATTCCATGCCCCCACTACTCTCTGGTTAAAGAACCTACCTCTGATATCCCTCCTATATCTTCCACCTTTCACCTTAAATTTATGTCCCCTTGTAATGGTTTGTTCCACCCGGGGAAAAAGTCTCTGACTGTCTCCTCTATCTATTCCCCTGATCATCTTATAAACCTCTATCAAGTCGCCCCTCATCCTTCTCCGTTCTAATGAGAAAAGGCCTAGCACCCTCAACCTTTCCTCGTAAGACCTACTCTCCATTCCAGGCAACATCCTGGTAAATCTCCTTTGCACCTTTTCCAAAGCTGCCACATCCTTCCTAAAATGAGGTGACCAGAACTGTACATAGTACTCCAAATGTGGCCTTACCAAAGTTTTGTACAGCTGCATCATCACCTCATGGCTCTTAAATTCAATCCCTCTGTTAATGAACGCGAGCACACCATAGGCCTTCTTCACAGCTTTATCCACTTGAGTGGCAACTTTCAAAGATGTATGAACATAGACCCCAAGATCTCTCTGCTCCTCCACATTGCCAAGAACTCTACCGTTAACTCTGTATTCCGCATTCATATTTGTCCTTCCAAAATGGACAACCTCACACTTTTCAGGGTTAAACTCCATCTGCCACTTCTCAGCCCAGCTCTGCATCCTATCTATGTCTCTTTGCAGCCGACAACAGCCCTCCTTACTATCCACAACTCCAGCAATCTTCGTATCGTCTGCAAGTTTACTGACCCACCCTTCAACTCCCTCATCCAAGTCATTAATGAAAATCAAAAACAGCATAGAACATAGAACAATACAGCGCAGTACAGGCCCTTCGGCCCACGATGTTGCACCGAAACAAAAGCCATCTAACCTACACTATGCCATTATCATCCATATGTTTATCCAATAAACTTTTAAATGCCCTCAATGTTGGCGAGTTCACTACTGTAGCAGGTAGGGCATTCCACGGCCTCACTACTCTTTGCGTAAAGAACCTACCTCTGACCTCTGTCCTATATCTATTACCCCTCAGTTTAAAGTTATGTCCCCTCGTGCCAGCCATATCCATCCGCGGGAGAAGGCTCTCACTGTCCACCCTATCCAACCCCCTGATCATTTTGTATGCCTCTATTAAGTCTCCTCTTAACCTTCTTCTCTCCAACGAAAACAACCTCAAGTCCGTCAGCCTTTCCTCATAAGATTTTCCCTCCATACCAGGCAACATCCTGGTAAATCTCCTCTGCACCCGCTCCAAAGCCTCCACGTCCTTCCTATAATGCGGTGACCAGAACTGTACGCAATACTCCAAATGCGGCCGGACCAGAGTTCTGTACAGCTGCAACATGACCTCCCGACTCCGGAACTCAATCCCTCTACCAATAAAGGCCAACACTCCATAGGCCTTCTTCACAACCCTATCAACCTGGGTGGCAACTTTCAGGGATCTATGTACATGGACACCTAGATCCCTCTGCTCATCCACACTTTCAAGAACTTTACCATTAGCCAAATATTCCGCATTCCTGTTATTCCTTCCAAAGTGAATCACCTCACACTTCTCTACATTAAACTCCATTTGCCACCTCTCAGCCCAGCTCTGCAGCTTATCTATATCCCTCTGTAACCTGCTACATCCTTCCACACTATCGACAACACCACCGACTTTAGTATCGTCTGCAAATTTACTCACCCACCCTTCTGCGCCTTCCTCTAGGTCATTGATAAAAATGACAAACAGCAACGGCCCCAGAACAGATCCTTGTGGTACTCCACTTGTGACTGTACTCCATTCTGAACATTTCCCATCAACCACCACCCTCTGTCTTCTTTCAGCTAGCCAATTTCTGATCCACATCTCTAAATCACCCTCAATCCCCAGCCTCCGTATTTTTTGCAATAGCCTACCGTGGGGAACCTTATCAAACGCTTTGCTGAAATCCATATACACCACATCAACTGCTCTACCCTCGTCTACCTGTTCAGTCACCTTCTCAAAGAACTCAATAAGGTTTGTGAGGCATGACCTACCCTTCACAAAGCCATGCTGACTATCCCTGATCATATTATTCCTATCTAGATGATTATAAATCTTGTCCCTTATAATCCCCTCCAAGACTTTACCCACTACAGACGTGAGGCTCACCGGTCTATAGTTGCCGGGGTTGTCTCTGCTCCCCTTTTTGAACAAAGGGACCACATTTGCTGTCCTCCAGTCCTCTGGCACTATTCATGTAGCCAATGATGACATAAAAATCAAAGCCAAAGGTCCAGCAATCTCTTCCCTGGCCTCCCATAGAATCCTAGGATAAATCCCATCAGGTCCCGGGGACTTATCTATTTTCAGCCTGTCCAGAATTGCCAACACCTCTTCCCTACGTACCTCAATGCCATCTATTCTATTAGCCTGGGGCTCAGCATTCTCCTCCACAACATTATCTTTTTCCTGAGTGAATACTGACGAAAAATATTCATTTAGTATCTCGCCTATCTCTTCAGACTCCACACACAATTTCCCATCCCTGTCCTTGACTGGTCCTACTCTTTCCCTAGTCATTCGCTTATTCCTGACATACCTATAGAAAGCTTTTGGGTTTTCCTTGATCCTTCCTGCCAAATACTTCTCATGTCCCCTCCTTGCTCGTCTTAGCTCTCTCTTTAGATCCTTCCTCGCTACCTTGTAACTATCCATCGCCCCAACCGAAACTTCACACTTCATCTTCACATAGGCCTTCTTCTTCCTCTTAACAAGAGATTCCACTTCCTTGGTAAACCACGGTTCCCTCGCTCGACGCCTTCCTCCCTGTCTGACCGGTACATACTTATCAAGAACACGCAGTAGCTGATCCTTGAACAAGCCCCACTTATCCAGTGTGCCCAACACTTGCAGCCTACTTCTCCACCTTATCCCCCCCAAGTCACGTCTAATGGCATCATAATTGCCCTTCCCCCAGCTATAACTCTTGCCCTGCGGTGTATACTTATCCCTTTCCATCATTAACGTAAACGTCACCGAATTGTGGTCACTGTCCCCAAAGTGCTCTCCTACCTCCAAATCCAACACCTGGCCTGGTTCATTACCCAAAACCAAATCCAACGTGGCCTCGCCTCTTGTTGGCCTGTCAACATATTGTTTCAGGAAACCCTCCTGCACACACTGTACAAAAAACGACCCATCTATTGTACTCAAACTATATATTTTCCAGTCAATATTTGGAAAGTTAAAGTCTCCCATAATAACTACCCTGTTACTTTCGCTCATATCAAGAATCATCTTCGCCATCCTTTCCTCTACATCCCTAGAACTATTAGGAGGCCTATAAAAAACTCCCAACAGGGTGACCTCTCCTTTCCTGTTTCTAACTTCAGCCAATACTACCTCGGAAGAAGAGTCCCCATCTAGCATCCTCTCCGCCACCGTAATACTGCTCTTGACTAGCAGCGCCACACCGCCCCCTCTTTTGCCTCCTTCTCTGAGCTTACTAAAACACCTAAACCCCGGCACCTGCAACATCCATTCCTGTCCCTGCTCTATCCATGTCTCCGAAATGGCCACAACATCGAAGTCCCAGGTACCAACCCACGCTGCCAGTTCCCCTACCTTGTTTCGTATACTCCTGGCATTGAAGTAGACACACTTCAAACCACCTACCTGAACGCTGGCCCCCTCCTGCGACGTCAAATCTGTGCTCCTGACCTCTATACTCTCATTCTCCCTTACCCTAAAACTACAATCCAGGTTCCCATGCCCCTGCTGCATTAGTTTAAACCCCCCCAAAGAGCACTAACAAATCTCCCCCCCAGGATATTTGTGCCCCTCAGGTTCAGATGTAGACCATCCTGTCTGTAGAGGTCCCACCTTCCCCAGAAAGAGCCCCAGTTATCCAAACATCTGAAACCCTCCCGCCTGCACCATCCCTGTAGCCACGTGTTTAAATGCTCTCTCTCCCTATTCCTCATCTCACTATCACGTGGCACGGGCAACAACCCAGAGATAACAACTCTGTTTGTTCTAGTTCTGAGCTTCCATCCTAGCTCCCTGAAAGCCTGCCTGACATCCTTGTCCCCTTTCCTACCTATGTCGTTGGTGCCAATGTGGACCACGACTTGGGGCTGCTCCCCCTCCCCCCTAAGGACCCGGAAAACACGATCCGAGACACGATCCGAGACATCACGTACCCTTGCACCTGGGAGGCAACATACCAAACGTGAGTCTCTCACGCTCCCACAAAATCTCCTATCTGTGCCCCTGACTATAGAGTCCCCAATTACTAATGCTCTGCTCCTCTCCCCCCTTCCCTTCTGAGCAACAGGGACAGACTCCGTGCCAGAGGCCCGTACCCCATGGCTTACCCCTGGTAAGTCCCCCCCCCCCCACAAGTATCCAAAGCGGTATACTTGTTTCTCAGGGGAACGACCGCAGGGGATCCCTGCACTGACTGTTTTTTCCCAGTCCCTCTTACAGTTACCCACCTATCTCCAATCTTTGGTGTAACTAATTCCCTGAAGCTGCTATCTATGACCCCTTCTGCCTCCCGAATGATCCGAAGTTCTTCCAACTCCAGCTCCAGTTCCCTAACTCGGTCTTGGAGGAGCTGGAGATGGCAGCACTTCCTGCAGGTAAAATCAGCAGGGACACTAACTGCATCCCTCACCTCAAACATCCTGCAGGAGGAACATTGCACTCCCTTCCCTGCCATTCCTCTAACTTTCTACCAAGATCTGGCTAACAACTAAATTAAATTTTTATAAAAAATAATAATAATATAATAAAAATATGGTACTTGCCTCAGACCAATGGGTTTTATTATTAGGTTAGAGGAGGAGGGTGGGTGGGAGACACTACACGTGTAGTGTCTTGGGTTTCCTCTCCACCAGAATTTATTGGTGAGGGTCTTCCCAGACGTCCGCGGGTCGACTTCCTGATCCCGCCTAAAAAACTAATTTAAAAAAAAAAAGAAAAATTCTCAGCTCCTGCTGAAATTGACTAACCAGCCAGCTCCACTCCCGCCGAAATCGACTGGCCTGCCCCTGCAAAGAGAAGTGCTTTTAAAGGTTGACTTACCTCCCAGCAACCTCCTTCCGCAATGCTCCCGCTGAAATTGACTAACCAGCTGCTCTCACGCCACCGAAATCGACTGGCCTGCCCCTGCAAAGAGAAGTGCTTTTAAAGGTTGACTTACCTCCCAGCAACCTCCTTCCGCAATGCTCCCGCTGAAATTGACTAACCAGCTGCTCTCACGCCGCCGAAATCGACTGGCCTGCCCCTGCAAAGAGAAGTGCTTTTAAAGGTTGACTTACCTCCCAGCAACCTCCTTCCGCAATGCTCCCGCTGAAATTGACTAACCAGCTGCTCTCACGCCGCCGAAATCGACTGGCCTGCCCCTGCAAAGAGAAGTGCTTTGAAAGGTTGACTTACCTCCCAGCAACCTCCTTCCGCAATGCTCCCGCTGAAATTGACTAACCAGCTGCTCTCACGCCGCCGAAATCGACTGGCCTGCCCCTGCAAAGAGAAGTGCTTTTAAAGGTTGACTTACCTCCCAGCAACCTCCTTCCGCAATGCTCCCGCTGAAATTGACTAACCAGCTGCTCTCACGCCGCCGAAATCGACTGGCCTGCCCCTGCAAAGAGAAGTGCTTTGAAAGGTTGACTTACCTCCCAGCAACCTCCTTCCGCAATGCTCCCGCTGCAATTGACTAACCAGCTGCTCTCACGCCGCCGAAATCGACTGAGGCAGAGGACCCAGAACTGATCCCTGCGGTACGCCACTGGTAACTGGGATCCAGGCTGAATATTTGCCATCCACCACCACTCTCTGACTTCTATCGGTTAGCCAGTTCGTTATCCAACTGGCCAAATTTCCCACTATCCCATGCCTCCTTACTTTCTGCAGAAGCCTACCATGGGGAACCTTATCAAATGCCTTACTAAAATCCATGTACACTACATCCACTGCTTTACCTTCATCCACATGCTTGGTCGTCACCTCAAAGAATTCAATAAGATTTGTAAGGCAAGACCTACCCCTCACAAATCCGTGCTGACTATCCCTAATCAAGCAGTGTCTTTCCAGATGCTCAGAAATCCTATCCTTCAGTACCCTTTCCATTACTTTGCCTACCACCGAAGTAAGACTAACTGGCCTGTAATTCCCAGGGTTATCCCTAGTCCCTTTTTTGAACAGGGGCACGACATTCGCCACTCTCCAATCCCCTGGTACCACCCCTGACGTGTATAAGGAGACTGAATGGGAAACATACGGCCAAGACTGCACATAGCCGTTTTGTACAGTGGGGAAACTCTGCTCGGCGGAACTCCCCAGTGTAACGCGAGATCGGAACACCATTTTTAATTCCCAGGACAGGTCTCCCAGCTTTTAACGGCCACGCTGCACCGCGGCAAGCTACTTTTCTGGCGCAGCATGGCCTTTGGATCGCCCCCCCCCCCCATGTGTTTTGAACCTGGGGGGGTGATGTCATTGCTGGGTGGAGCTAAGGCATTCAGACATTTTGAGAAAGACTTTTGAGTTGAGTCCTTGTAGAAACCAGGTATTTCGAATACAACTAGTATAGGTAAAAGATAGCTGTTTAAGCATAAATATTAAGTCCTAGTTTTAAATACTCATTTACAAATGAGAATTTTAGCACACATAAATTCAGGTCTTCAATAGATACATGAAACAGCATAAAATTCCATCATAGATTATAACAGCACAGTTGCAAGACAATTTGACACTGCTTGTGCTAATTGTCAAGGACAAGGACTGAGTTCCATGGCAACGAGGTGGCAGGAGTCCAATGCAGTTTGTAAAGCATTGAATCATATATATATTTCACTCAATCTTTCTCGATATGAAGTCTCCATTGTTACATTAGCCAAGCCAGTTTAAAACCAGTCTATTGCTGGTAAAGATTAGCAGAATATCACATTCCATAACATGTAGACATGAAACAATTAAAAGCTGATGTTGCACATTGAAGATGGACGGCTTGCCATCAAATCAAATGTGTTTGAGTCTAACCCAAACCAATTAGGATTATATTGGGGGGTGATTAGATGACTTAAGACAGATATGAAAGTGTATAACTGAAAAGTTTCCACCCGCCATTTTAGTTTTGTCTTTTGGGGGTTCTGTCTTTGTGTTAGTCTGCGTCAGTGATGTAGTGTACTTTTGACTTTGAGTTTAGCTGAAGTTTAGCTCTCTCTCTCTCTCTCTCTCTCTTCATGTTTCATTGCCAGACTTTGACCTTCAAGTTACTTTCGAACTGTCTGCCTAAGCAAAAAAGATAATGTCTGTAATTTTCTGAAAGCTTCGAATTGTCTACGAATTGCCTTTTAAATGACTTTCAAATTGTAATCAAGCAACTACAAATAAAACAATTCTTTTTGGCACCTGAGAAGTTTTAATTGCAAATTTCTGCTGAGTCCCAGTAATCGCAAAGTGCTACTGGTAACCGAATAGCAGAAATGATATAAATTCCTTCAACTTTACACAGTCGAATAATACTAGGAATCCAACAACTTGGCATAGTCTAGAAATATTACAAATCTTACAACTTGTCGTATTGCGCCAGGACTTTGATTCATCAACTAAGCTTCCCCCAAACTTGGCGTAGTTCGGCAGGTTAAGATCCTATCAATTACAGATTTCAACAATTGGCGTTGTTGGCAGGATTTAACATTCTTTCAAATACAAGATTCTAACAGTCCTGATCTGACTAACCCTTTAGACCACAAGTAAGGTATTTTGCTCACAGTAGGATTGTTTAAAAAAAAAGGAATGGTATTTGAAGCAGAGTAGACTTGTCTGAAGACGAGCGGAAAGCTGAAACAAACCCACTCGAAGCAGCTTTTTGAAGACATCTGGCCAGAGTGTGCAGGGGTTCTAACAGGAGCCAAATCTGTTCTGGAAAACAAGTATTACTCTGTACCATTGGAGTGTAGGGTGGATTGAGAGCTATATGTTTTTCATTTCTTTGATTAATTGGGAACAGAGATAGTAATTAAGGGTTTTGTATTTACTGTATTTAGTAATATTGTTTAAGGGGTAGCTGTAAGCTTTTTTTGGGTGTGATTAAAGAGTTTAATATTGTGCTAATAAAGTTTTGTTTCAAAAATACCAAATCCATATTTCTTCATGCAGTCATTCCTGGAGCAAATCATGCTTTCTGCAGTCTTACAAATAAACTCAAATATTGGAGTTTCGGCCCAGTATCCTAGCCACTGTTAGGGTCTGCTCTGGGATTGTAATAAAATGCCATGCCGTTACAGGGCTTAAGGACCAGGAACGGGATAGTGGGATTAGATTGGATAGCTCCTTTTGCTCAGCACGATGGGCGAATAGCTCCCGTGCCATAAATTTTCTATACTTCTATTTAACTCCGAGCTCAAGCCTGTGTACACTCTATCCTCGTGTAAGCACAGTTGGGAGGATGTAAAATTGAAAACTACCAGTGCTCAAGATATTGTGCACAATTTGAGGCTAGTGTCCCTCGTGCGCCAACATTAACTTTGATGTGGAGATGCTGGCGTTGGACTGGGGTGGGCGTAATAAGAAGTCTTACAACACCAGGTTAAAGTCCAACAGGTTTGTTTCGATTCACTAGCTTTCGGAGCACAGCTCCTGAGCTGTGCTCCAAAAGCTAGTGAATCAAAACAAACCTGTTGGACTTTAACCTGGTGTTGTCAGACTTCTTACTGAACATCACCTTTGGTGAAGAAGTTTCAATAAATCTAATTGAGTGTCATTAGTAGCCACTTGATGGCCCACATTTCCTGTATCCCTGCACTTGTCGGCCCTCCTACCATATTGTGACCGAGTAACGTTCATCGGAGTAGCAGGTGCCATGGCAAGGTTCCAATGCTACCACCGCTCACGGCCAGCTTTATTTTGTTTTCTCTCCCAGCTGGAAGATGTGGAGGTCACTGTGGCAGATCACATCCAGAAAGTCCTGAAGCCGAACTTCAGCGCTGCCTGGGAGGAGGTGGGAAGCGACTTTGAGAAGGAAGAGACCTTCGCCTTGTCAAGCATGAAAACACTTGATGGTTAGTAGGGAACCAGTGGTTGATGTGCGTTGTAAAGATAAAGTCGCCATAGTCCCAGATGACTATAGGCTGCTTTCCCCTTTGAGGGCATGAGCTGACTGGTGAAGATTTAACCTGAAGCTCACCACACCTCAGGCAAGGGACAAGGTTGAGAAGGCGGGGCCTTCATAAATGACCTCAGCCGGGCAGCATGGTGGCGCAGTGGTTAGCACTGGGACTGCGGCTCTGAGGACCCGGGTTCGAATCCCGGCCCTGGGTCACTGTCCATGTGGAGTTTGCACATTCTCCCCGTGCCTGCGTGAGTCTCACCCCCACAACCCAAAAGATGTGCAGGTTCGGTGGATTGGCCACGCTAAATTGCCCCTTAATTGGAAAAAAAAATAATTGGGTACTCTAAATTTATAATAAATAAATAAATAACCTCAGCCGATACAGGAATTGAACCCATGCTGCTGGCCTTGCTCTGCATCACGAACTAGCTGTCTAGCTAAGTGAACTAAACCGGCCCCTGTGTAGTACATGCACAGTATTGACCTGCAGATAGCATAGATACTTACTGTTCTGTATTGTGACTGTTATTCCGAGATGTTGTGGTGTGCTGTGGCTGGCATCTCGCTGTAGATTTGAAAAAATATGCACTGTGTGTGGACACCTCCTTGGATTGGCCCAGCTCTTCATAGAATTCCTACAGCGCAGAAGGAGGCCATTCGGCCCATCGAGTCTGCATCTTACCTAGGCCCAATCCCCCCATCTAATCCTTATCCCTGTAACCCCGCCTAACCTACACATTTCTGGACACCAAGGTGTAATTTAGCATGGCCAATCCGCCAACCTGCACATCTCCTGTACAATATTGATGGGTGTTAGCTCCACACTGTTTGGCACATCAGAATCAAGGACCAGATTGAATATCTGGTTGCTTCCTTGTGATCTTTAATATCCAGCAGTGAATGATGTGCCAGTGAGCGGGCTGTGAGCTGGCGAGTGGAGTTCGATTATTTGGAGTAGACTGCAGACAGATGTGCAGATTGGTTCAGGCCAGGAATTGTTGTATGGTTCGTATTCTAAGCCTTTCACTCCTTGTATTTACAGAGGCTGTGAATAACATTGTTAACTTCCTGGGCATGCAGCCATGCGAGCGGTCCGACAAAGTGCCGGAGAATAAGAATTCGCACACACTTTATCTAGCAGGTAAGCTGCTTCCGTAACCCCCTCCAGGCTCCAACAAGCTGTGGCCAATTGTGGCGAGGATACGACCTCCTGAATTGAGCATGCCAGCTTGTTGAAGCACCCTCTTGCCGCGACTGCAACATTATTCCAGATACCCGCGTCTTGTGGCTGGAAGGGAAAATTCGATCTTTGTAAATTCTCTGCTCGTTTTCCCCAGGCTCAGTCTGTTATGTAGCTGTGCCAATGCTTACCAACAGCTTGCATTGATATAGCGCCGTTAACATCGTAAAATGTCGTCAGACTTTGACACATGTTGCTCTGGCCACAGTGGATTTTAAAAACAAAATGCTGGGGATGTGTCTGCTTCGGCTGACGTTTATTGCCCTTCCTTAAATAACTTATTAGACCACTTCAGAGGGGATTTAAGAGACAACCACTCATGTACGATTGGAGTCGGGCCTTGGCCAGACTGGATATGGATGGTAGGTTTCCTTTCCTGAAGGACATTGGTGAACCATTTGTATTTTTATGACCATGGACAGCTTTTCCTGGTCCTTTTTTACTGATAGCAGATCTACAAAACAAATCTTTTTTGAGCAGCTGAACTCCAAATCATCTCCTTTGTCATTTAAACTCACTGAAATATAACCACTACATGACCATATCCTTTGATCTTGAGGTTATTCCTTCCTGGCCGCGGAAAAATGTCTTGCCGCTTGAGTGTGGCTGCACTGCCCCAGCACATGGACAGCTGAAACGGGTAGTTTCCAGGATGACTGTGAAAACGAGGGGAAGGCAGCCCGACCCGACATACTGTTCAGCTTCTGCTGTAACAGAAAGGAACCTGAATCCCCACCCCAGTGCTGTTGGCATCAGGGCGCTAATCTCTCCTTTGCTGTGCCCCATCAGAGTCCCGCAAGGCGACGCCATCACAAATCTGCAAGAACGCCAAATGGGCTGGCTTTGATTTGATTTATTATTGTCACATGTATTAGTATACAGTGAAAAGTATTGTTTCTTGCATGCTGTACAAACCATGCATACCGTACATAGAGAAGGAATGAGAGACTGCAGAATAAAATGTAAAAGAGTTAGAATGAAGTTTTAGAAGCATAGAACGAGAGTAAAAGGTAGAATTCGAGGGTGATGCTGGGCACAGCTTGCAAGAGGCCGCTTCGCTCCGGCGCCATCTTGGTCTGGCAACTAGATTGGATTGGCAACTGCCTACTTCTGAGCTCGGTTCATTTACGGCTGTGCAGTAATTCATATTTTGCTTCACGATTTTCCTGCACGCTACCTTTAATCCTTGCAGGCCTTCCTCGAAGCTCACCTGGTGGAGGATGGGATGTGGGCTCAAAGCTATGTCTGTGATAATTAGTGGGCGGCACGGTAGCACAGTGGTTAGCACTGTTGCTTCAAAGCACCAGGGTCCCAGGTTCGATTCCCGGCTTGGGTCTGTGCGGAGTCTGCACATTCTCCCCGTGTCTGCATGGGTTTCCTCCGGGTGCTCCGGTTTATAAGACATAAGCAGAATTAGGCCACTCATTCCCGTTCTCCTGCCTTCTCCCCATAACCCCTGATTAATCAAGAACCTATCTATCTCGGTCTTAAAGACACTCAGTGATTTGACCTCCCAACCTTCTGCGGCAAAAGAGTTCCACAGATTCACCACTCTCTGGCTGAAGCAATTCCTCCTCATCTCTGTTTTAAAGGATCGTCCTTTTAATCTGAGATGGTGTCCTCTGGTTCTAGTTCTTCCTACAAGAGGAAACATCCTCTCCACATCCATTCTATCCAGGCCTCGCAGTATTCTGTAAGTTTCAATAAGATTCCCCCTCATCCTTATAAACTCCCAACGAGTACAGACCCAGAGTCCTCAACCGTTCCTCATACAAGTTCTTCATTCCAGGGATCATTCTTGTGAACCTCCTCTGGACCCTTTCCAAGGCCAGCACATCCTTCCTTGGATACGGGGCCCAAAACTGCTCACAATACTCCAAATGGGGTCTGACCAGAGCCTTCTACAGCCTCAGAAGTACATCCCTGGTCTTGTATTCTAGCCCTCTTGACATGAATGCTGACATTGCATTTGCCTTCTGAACTGCCGACTGAACCTGCACATTAACCTTTGTGCTTCTGATTTCCTAAGCATTTCCCCATTTAGAAAATAGTCTGTGCCTAAATTCCTCCTTCCAAAGTGCATAACCTCACACTTTTCCACATTGTATTTCATCTGCCACTTAATTGCCCACTCTCCTAGCCTGTCCAAATCCTTCTGCAGCTCCTTTGCTTCCTCAATACTACCTGTCCCTCTATAGATCTTTGTATCATCTGTAAACTTAGCAACAGTTCCTTCTTCCAGATCATTAATATATATTGTGAAAAGTTGTGGTCCCAGCACAGACCCTGAGGCACACCACTAGTCACTGGCTGCCATCCTGAAAAAGATCCCTTTATCCCCATTCTCTGCATTCTGCCAGTCAGCCAATCCTCTATTCATGCCAGGATCTTACCCTTAACTCAATCGGTTCTTAACTTATTTAGCAGTCTCCTATGCAGCACCTTGTCAAAGGCCTCCTGGAAATCTAAATAAATCACAACCACTGGTTCTCCTTTGTCTAACTTCCTTGTTACCACCTCAAAAAATTCTAACAGATTTGTCAGACATGACCTCCCTTTGACAAAGCTGTGCTGACTCAGTCCTATTTTACCATGCACTTCCAAGTACTCTGCGATCTGATCTTTGATAATAGACTCTAAAATCTTATCAATGATCGAAGTCAGGCTAACTGGCCTATAATTTCCCATCTTCTGCCTCCCTCCCTTCTTAAACAGCGGTGTCACATTCAATACTTTCCAGTCCTCTAGGACCCTTTCTGCCTTCAGTGATTCCTGAAAGATCACCACCAAAGCCTCCACAATCTCCTCAGCTCTTTTAGAACCCTGGGGTGTAGTCCATCCGGTCCAGGTGACTTATCCACCTTCAGACCTTTCTGGTTTCCTCCCACATGTCCCGAAAGACGTGCTTGTTAGGTGAATTGGACATTCTAAATTCTCCCTCCGTGTACCCGAACAGGGGCCGGAATGAGGCGACTAGGGGGTTTTCACAGTAACTTCATTGCAGTGTTAATGTAAGCCTACTTATGACAATAATAAAGATTATATATTATGTAACTTGGCATAATGGCAGCTCATTGATGCCAGTCCCCTCTTACCTATGAGGAAGACTTCGTAGGTTTGACCGATTGAGGAAGGCCAGATTCTTGTCCTTCTTACTGATAGATCCATCCACATAACTGATATTCTGCTGTCTTTTAACGTCGTGTGTTAAATTACCAACTGCATATTCCGCCCGTTGGAATCATCTACTCTCCAATCTAAGTGGTGAGATGGGGAAGGCAGTAGTAGTGGGTGTCCGATTCCCCTTCCTTAAAGTCCTTTCGGCTGTTTCAGCTGCCATCCCATGTGGTAGGACTTACTGATCTCAGCAATGTGCTGAAATGGGTTTTGAACTCTTCCCCCTTGAGTTGCCAATACACTAGGCATGAGACTCCCCTACTGTGCTGTCTACTGCACCAAACGCATATTTCCGAGACATCAGTAAGGTTCAGCAGCAAAATTACTGCTAGATACCTTGGATGTTGAAGTAGTCTTAATGGCTTCCAGCTACGGAGGTGATGTTGAGAAAATCTTTTTTATGCAAAGAGTGGTTGGGATGTGAAAGACATTGCCTGAGAGTCTGGTGTAAGCAGGTTCAATTTAGCTTTCAAAAGGGAGATGGGACAATTATTTGAAGAGAAGACAAATTGCAAGGCTAATGTGAAAGATCAGGACAGTAAGACGAGCTGACAGAGATCCAGCAGTCATGATGAACTGAATGCTGTTTTCTGGGCTTCAACCATCCTGTAATTGTGTTAGTGAAGTTAAAATATTGATCAGCCGTGATCTCATTTATTGGTGGAAGTGGCTTAGGGGGCTGAATGGCCTTGTGATCCTATAATTTGGAAGATAAACCAGCCACGGTGGCACAGTTGTAAGCACTGCTGCCCCACAGCGCCAGGGACTAAGTTTAATACACCCCTTGGGTGACAGTCTGTGTGGGATTTGCACGTTCTCCCCGTGTCCGCGTGGGTTTCCTCAGTGTGCTCCCGTTTCCTCCCACAGTTCAAAGATGTGCAGGTGAGGTGGATTGCCCACGATAAATCATAATAATCGCTTATTGTCACAAGTAGGCTTCAATGGAGTTACTATGAAAAGCCCCTAGTCGCCACATTCCGGCGCCTGTTCAGGGAGGCCGCGCTGCTGCCTTGTTCTGCATTGCAAGTCAGCTATTTAGCCCACTGTGCTAAACCAGCCCATAAATTGTCCTTTAGTGTCGGGTTGCAGATATGGGGGGGGGGGGGGGGGCGCGAGATAGGGTGGTCTTTTGAAGGGTCGGTGTAGACTTGATGGGCTGAACGGTCTCCTGCAGTGGGATTCTAGAATTCTACCATGAAAGGAACCTCTTATCATTTTATTTGATGCAGTTTCCAAAGTTGTTTTCTGTTTAGTGGCCGTTTTGTGTTCTAGCAACAACTTTTAAATAAGCCAAAACAATCCAGTACCTCAGACCTGGAAAAGCTGACCCCCCCCCCCCCCCCCCGTGCTGGAGTTCAAAATAATCCAATAGGGAATTCGTAGAGGTGAGGAGCACAGAGGCGTTTTAAGGAGAAGCTAGATAAATACATGGGGGAAAGAAAGGAATGTCGATCAGCAGAGATTGGGGTCTGGCGCATAAATCACAATATAGACATGTTGGGTCGAGCAATCTGTTTCTGTGCTGCTCTTTGTGTGTAATTTTATTCCCTCCTGCTGCCCCCCCCCCTGAACAAATAACCTTGCATGATCCGTGTTCCGTGACGTTTCTTTCCCCCGTTTCAGGCGTTTTCCGCGGAGGTCACGACCTCCTCATGCGGGCAAGGCTCGCCCTGATGGACGGCGTGACGATGCAAGTGACTGCGCGGAGTAAAGATGAAGTTCCCGTCGATGTCATCATGGCCTCCGTTGGTTAGTTTCTTCCGTGAAGAAAAAAAACTCATCACCCGGGACGGGTGCGAGATTTCCCCAAAAATAAAAAGCGCCACAACTCATAAATTTTATTGCTGATTATGGGAGAAAATTTTCAATAATCTTTCGTCAGTGATGCAAAGTCGATGGTGTTGTATCTTTTGCATCTAGAAACAGATTTGTGAAATGATCACTTGTAATAATAACTCTTATAATTTTAGGAAATGAGTGTCTGCAAATTGGAGGGCATTTTAAATACCCTTCATGTCTGTAACGAGGACTTTGTTACATTAAAGAAAAATGGCATATATATTATATATATATATAAACACACAAACTAGCGTATGGAGGACCGGGGCTTTAGATTTTTCCCATCTGCAACCTGTTGAATAAAAAGGCTTTTGTTATTCCAATTGATTTGCTTTGTTTCATTTTGCCCTCGATTGGGGCGGACCAAAAAAGTTTCAATCGGAGACCTCGTCATTGTACATTTCGATACTCACCTTCCCTCCTTCACATTGCCCAATGATCAGTGGGGAGGGGGAATAATGCACTTGACTTCCGTAATGGAAGCTGGTCCCCGTGAAACCATCAGCGATTGTTGGAAAAACCCATCTGATTCGTTAATGCACAGTAAAATATGGTTGATTCTTAACTTAAGTTGGGACGTCTTGTTGAAGTTGTACAAGACATTGGTACGGCCACACTTGGAATACTGTGTGCAGTTCTGGTCACCCTATTATAGAAAGGATATTATTAAACTAGAAGAGTGCAGAAAAGATTTACTAGGATGTTGCCGGGACTTGATGGTTTGAGTTATAAGGAGAGGCTGGATAGACTGGGACTTTTTTCCCTGGAGCGTAGGAGACTTAGGGGTGATCTTATAGAGGTCTATAAAATAATGAGGGGCATAGATAAGGTAGATAGTCAACATCTTTTCCCAAAGGTAGGGGAGTCTAAAACTAGAGGGCATAGGTTTAAGGTGAGAGGGGAGAGATTCAGAAGGGCCCAGAGGGCAATTTCTTCACTCAGAGGGTAGTGAGTGTCTGGAATGGGCTGCCAGAGGTAGTAGTAGAGGGCGGGTACAATTGTGTCTTTTAAAAAGCATTTAGATAGTTACATGGGTAAGATGGGTATAGAGGGTTATGGGCCAAGTGCGGGCAACTGGGACTAGCTTAATGGTAAAAGCTGGGCGGCATGGACTGGTTGGGCCGAAGGGCCTGTTTCCATGCTGTAAACTTCTATGATTCTATAACTGCTCTGAGGGTAATTAGGTCAACAAATATTGGTCCTGTTAGTGAAATATAAAAGAGCAACTCTCTGCGTAATTGTCCGGGGAATGACAGTAGGGTACGAACACGCAAGCACAGAAATTAGGAGCAGTGGTATGTTTGATTGAGGTACTCCTGGATGCAATCAGTCTTCAACTGAAAGCCATACTTTGTTGTGTGTGTGTGTGTGGTGTTGCGGGGGGGGGGGGGGGGGGAGAGAGAGAGGAGGAATAACTGGAATTTTTTTCCCTTCTGCTTCTCCGTTGCCTCGCCTGGCTGCGTGCAACGGCAGAACACTGAGACCAGTTTTGATATCTCTCCTCTTTCCCCCCCCCCCCCCCCCCCCCCCTTCCCGGCGCTGCATTTGACACCAAGTGAAACCATCCTCCCCTCCCCCCCACAGAAGGGTCATTCCTGAGCAGCATTTTACCTCGCGCTACCTCCCTGCAAACATCACATGTGAAGTTGTATTTCGGTCTTTTGACAATCCCTGCGGTTGTTAAAAAATCCTGATCTATTTCTGGTTTCACTAATGCAGCTCGTGCTGTGCAATCAATGTTCCAAAATCACCCTGAATGAGGAGTTGATTACTATACCTAATATCATGTTTATACGACCCTACCTGTTCTATTCCCCTGCTTCCTGTAGCATGCATTACATTTAATTTTCTCAGTGGGGTTCTGCTGCTCAGCAATCGTATAATTCCTAATTTTCCTCACTCATGCATTCAGAAGAGTATATCTATTTCCAAATTACAAACCAGCCCTGATGGTAGAACTGTGAAATTACTATTTCATTGCCCCAGATGCAACGAATCAGCTTCAGTTGCTGTTTGGCTTTTATACATTTAAACTTCTGCAGCTCCCTGATGCTTTTTATAAAAAAAACACAACCTGATTTGCACTGTTGGGCAGTCAGTGGGTGAAAGGTATTCATGCTCAAAGTTCAAGGGCCGGCCTACTGGTATAGGCAGTGAATGCAGAATGAAGGATCGCAAAGGTCCCATAATGGCTGAGGCGGTAGATTTTGAATGCAGTGCACTTGTGTAGGAGGGTGCCATTGGCATTGATTACCCTTGAGAAGGTTGTAGTGGGTCTCCTTCAGCCACTGCAATCTGTATGGTGCAGGCCCTCCTGCAGTGCAGTTAGGGGGGGGAGGAGCAGAAGACAGACCCAACGACAGTGAAAGAACGGCAATACATTTCCAAGCCAGGCTGCTGTGTGGACTTGCAGGCAAAGAGGTGATGGGGTTACAGCTTTGCGAGGTGCTGAGTCTTCCTGAACCTCCACTCATTGATGGGGAGGTGGCACAGTGGTTAGCACCACAGCCTCGCAGCACCAGCACTCTGGATTCGATTCTAGCCTTGGGTGACCATCTGTGTGGAGTTCTTCCCGTGTCTGAGTTTCCTCTGGGTGCTCCCGTTTCCTCCAGTCCAAAAGATGCACAGGTTAGATGGATTGGTTATGCTAAAAGAAATTGCCCCTTCAGTGTACAGGTTAGATGGGGCTAGGGTGGGGAGTGGGCCTGGGTACGGTGCAGACTCGATGGGCCGAATGACGACCACCTGCACTGGAGGGATGGTTCATGCAAAGGTCCATAAACACAGCTCGAGTTGTGTACTCTGTAATTATGAAATACAAAATATTTTACCTCCAACCACAAGAGAAATGGACACTTTTCATATCCAGGGCAGAAGCATTCAGACTTGTTTGTGCTAGCTTGGAGTAATCACTTAATCCCATTCTAAAGACTTTCTTAAATATATTTCTCCATTCTAACAAGAGGGATTCTCTGCCATCCTTCTAATCCTCTTAAAAAAAATATTCACTTCTTGGTAATAGATTATTTTTAATCTCCACTGACTCACTCAGGGAAATGTTTCTGCCTGCTACCAATTTCACTTGAAACCCGTCATCATTTAGCTCAAGAGTTGCCAGATGGAGAGCATTTTCTGTCAAATCAGTTCGTCAAACCCCGAGGGGAAGAGGTTTATAACACCTTGATCTCAGCTGGAAGAGTTCAGTAGTTAAACGGGCATCAGGAATCTATTGATCATCATTCACCATAACACCATCCCTCCTCCCCTTGATCAGTCCTGGCTCAGGTGGTAACACTCACACCTCTTGAGACGGGAGCATGTAACTCCACCATGCAGTGCGAGGGAAATCGGAAATGCGAATTCCGAAATCGCTCCTCACTTGACCCACGAAACACAATTACTACCGCATTGAACGTCTGCCACCATCAAATATTCTTCGTGTAAATAAACCCAGACCCAAGCTTGCAGCCATCTCAAATCCGTCGATTATTTTGAAGTGAGGATGGTAGCAGCGCTGAGACAAGTGTAAAGTGATCGTAGGCTGAACTGACCAAGATGAATTGGGAAGGCAATATATAAGGAGGGCATACTTGCAGAGAAGGAGGCTGGTGTGTCAAGACAAACGGCTTTCCATTATAAAGATGATAAAAGATTATTAAAAAATTAAGTGCTTTCATGTAAATTGTATTTACACAATGGCCTTTAAGGAGGAAAATATCCAACAGCATTTCAGAGACAGCACGGGAGGCACAGTAGTTAGCATTGCTGCCACAACACCATGGGTTGATTCCGGTCTTGGGTGACTGTGCAGTCTGCACGTTCGCCCCGTGTGTTTCCTCCGGTGCTCCGGCTTCCTCCACAGCCCAAAGATGTGCAGGTTAGGCGGATTGGCCATGATGAGCAAGTGTTGGTTCTAGGCAGTGATGGAATAAAGGTGCTAGCTTCCAGAAATGCAGGAAGTGAAACACCAAGGGGCAGCGGGAAAACCTACAACAGCTGAATCTAATTGTTCCCTCCTTTGTCAGAGCAAACAGCTAATTAGAGCATTGTGCTCAATCTTGTTCTTGTATTAATTTTACATCTGCTGCTTCAGTTAATTTACAGAAGACCAGTACACCGATCAGGCATCTTCCCCATGGGCCCTAACGCCCCACCTGCTTTTTTTACTGCGTTAAGGTGGTTGGAATCAAAATACATTTACTCTGCGTCACTCCCCCTCCAGTGGGCAACTAGCCCGAGGGAGGGAAGGAAAGGAATCGGCCACAGTTCTCACTTCTGGTGGCAATCTGGGGAAGGCAGGGCATGATTGAACTTGGCTGTGATGACCTCCAGAGTCCAACAGTTTTGACAACACACACTGTCCAGGTGCCTTTTTAAAAATGTATTTGTGGAATGTGGGGTCACTGGCAAGGCCAACGTTTTTTGTCCATCCATAATTGTCCAATAGAAGATGCCTTGAGGGACTTCCGGTGCGGCTATGCAGAGCTAGGTCGCATATTCGGCAGCTCCTGCTTGGAACGGACTTTTGGGCTCTTTTACAGGGCCCCCACGGCATTTGTTTGACATTTCCCGGTGTGGGAAGAAGGCGGCAATATTCCCCCGACAGTGTCCCCCAGGAAGGGTATGTCTCTTGGTTGCCAGACCACACGCAGAAACAGTGAAAGATTTGGCTGCAACTACAGGATAACAGGGCCTCTTCCAGCATGCAGGCGGGGGAAGGGCAAGCTTAAAGCTGCAAGCTGACCTGAGGGCCTGTATCAAAGGTGAATTCTAGCAGCAGAGGGAACAACTGTGAAAAGACCTCATCAAGGCCACTGAAGGGACTTCCGGTTGCAGTGATGCCTAGCTAGCCGCACGCTTCGGCGGCTCCAGCTCCGACGGACCTTCGGGCTCTTTTAAGAGCCTCAACGGGGAATTTTTCGACGACGCAACCCGGTGTGGGGCGTGTGAGAAGGGAGTCCCCCCCCAAACGAAGGAGGAAAAAACCGGCGGCGGCGGCTGCAGCGCGAGGAATCGTCGACCAAAGGGTCAGAAAGAGAGAAGTACAAGATGGCGGCGGAGAAAGCGCAGGCGACATGGGGGCCTGAGCATGAAATTGTGAGACGGTGCGTGGAGCTGCTGAAGAGGGAGGTGCTGACCCGTTGCTACAGGCAATTGAGGGGCTCAAGGAGACATTAAAGACCCAGGAGACAGAGCTCCGTGTGGTGGAGCAGAAGGTGACAGATATTGAGGACGAGATCCTGGGCCTGGCGGTTAAGACACAGACGCACGAGGCACTTCATAAAAAGTGTACTGAAAGGATCGAAGCCCTAGAAAATGGAGCGCGAAGGAAGAACCTTCGGATACTGGGTCTCCCTGAGGGTGTGGAAGGAGTGGACTGTGGAGCGTACGCAAGTACGATGCTGAGCTCACTGATGGTGCTGAGGCCCCTACGGGCCCCTTGGAGGTGGAGTGGGCAAATCGGATTCCGGCGAGAAGACCAAAAGCGGGAGAACCACCCAGGGCGATAATCGTGCGATTTTACCGCCTTAAGGATAGAGAAGAGGTCCTGAGATGGGCTAAAAAGGTGCGGAGTAGCAGATGGGAGAATGCAGTGGTACGGGTATACCAGGATTGGAGTGCGGAGGTGGCGAGAAGGAGGGCGAGCTTCAACCGAGCCAAAGAGGTGTTGCATAAAAGGAAGGTGTTGCATAAAAGGAAGGTGAAGTTCGGGATGCTGCAGCCGCAAGACTATGGATCACGTATCAGGAGAGACACCATTATTTCGAGACGGCGGAGGAAGCATGGACCTTCATCAAAGAAGAGAAATTGGATCGGAACTGAGGGACTGATGCTGCAGGAAATGTTATTGTTAATGTTACGGTGGAAGTTAATTGAGAAGTAAACAGGGAAGGGGGGAGATATTGGGGAAATGTGGGCGCCGGTGAGGGGGGAAAGACAGGACATAGTTGGAGAATGGGGAAAGGGGAGGGGGAGGGGAAAGGGAGCTGCGCCATAAGAGGCGGGTCAGGTAAAGGGATGTTCCCGCACCAGAAAGAATAAGGCGGAAGACAGGCGCAAGGCGGATGGGAGTTCCCCACATGGGGGGGGTCGAGGACGTGAGCAGGAGTAGCCGGGTCAGTTGAAGTCAGCTGACTTACGGAAGTAATATGGGGGGAGCAATCAAGCTAGAAAGAGATCTAGCGGGGAGGGGAGGAGGGAGGGAGAAGGGGGGGGGGGACAACTGGGTTGCTGCTGCGGAAATCCAAAAGGAAATGGCTAAAGAGTGGGTGGGCGGGGATGGTGTGCGACGCTGGGTGAGCGAGCGGGAGCGCGGAGGCGGGATATGGGACTGGCCTAGAGAAGGTAATGGCTAGTCGACACGGGAGGGGGGCAGGTAGCCCCCCTAGTGAGGCTGATCACGTGGAACGTGAGAGGCCTGAACGGACCGATAAAAAGGGCCCGAGTGCTCGCGCATTTGAAAGGACTAAGGGCAGACGTGGTTATGCTCCAAGAGACGCACCTAAAGGTGGCGGACCAAGTTAGGCTAAGGAAAGGATGGGTGGGACAGGTGTTCCACTCAGGACTGGACGCAAAGAATAGAGGGGTGGCCATTTTGGTGGGGAAACAGGTCGCATTTGAAGCAAAGAACATCGTAGCAGATAGCGGAGGTAGATATGTAATGGTGAGTGGCAGGCTGGAGGGAATGGAGGTCGTGTTGGTTAACGTGTATGCCCCAAACTGGGACGATGCGGGATTTATGAGACGGATGCTGGGGCGTATACCGGACCTGGAGGTAGGAAACTTGATTTTAGGAGGGGACTTTAATACGGTGCTGGACCCGGGGCTAGATAGATCCAGCTCAAGGACCGGAAGAAGGCCGGCAGCGGCCAAGGTACTTAAGGGGTTTATGGACCAAATGGGGGGAGTGGATCCATGGCGATTTCTTAGACCTAGGGCTAGGGAGTATTCCTTCTTCTCCCATGTCCATAAGTGTACTCCCGGATAGATTTTTTTGTTTTGGGAAGGTCGTTGATCTCTAGGTGGAAGAAGCTGAGTACTCAGCCATAGCGGTTTCGGATCATGCCCCACATTGGGTGGACCTGGAATTAGGAGAGGAAAGGGAGCAGAGAACACTCTGGCGATTAGATGTGGGACTGATGGCGGATGAGGAGTGTGTGCAAGAGTGCGGGGGTGTATTGAGAGATACCTGGAGGTCAATGACGACGGCGAGGTCCCTGTGGGAGTGGTATGGGAAGCACTAAAAGCGGTGGTCAGAGGAGAGCTGATCTCCATTGGGGCCCACAAAAGGAAAACAGAGGCCAAGGAAAGGAAAGATTACTGGGGGAGATTTTAAGGGTGGATAGGGAATTTGCAGAGACCCCGGAGGAGGAATTGTACAGGGAGAGGAGACGACTCCAGACGGAATTTGACCTTCTGACCACCAGAAAGGCGGAGGTACTGTGGAGGAAGGCACAGGGGAGGAGGTATGAATATGGGGAAAAGGCGAGTCGCCTGTTGGCTCATCAATTGCGAAAGAGGGCAGCAGCGAGGGAAATAGGAGGAATTAGAGACGAAAGGGGAGACACGGTGCGAAGGGCAGGAAAGATAAATGAGGTGTTCAAGACCTTCTATGAGGAACTGTATAGGTCTCAACCCCCAGAGGGAGAGGAGGGGATGCGCAGTTCCTGGACCAATTGAGGTTCCCGAAAGTGGAGGAGCGGGGGGTGGTAGGCCTGGGGGCACCGATTGGGGTGGACGAGGTTATTAAGGGACTGGGAAGCATGCAAGCAGGGAAGGCCCCAGACCAGACGGGTTCCCGGTGAGTATTACAGAAAATATGTGGACTTGTTGGCCCCGTTGATGGTGAGGACGTTCAATGAGGCCAGGAAAGGGGGGACTCTACCCCGACGATGTCGGAGGCGACGATATCGTTAATTTTGAAGAGGGATAAAGATCCGTTGCAGTGCGGGTCCTATAGACCCATTTCATTGTTGAACGTGGACGCCAAATTGTGGCAAAGGTACTGGCATCGAGGATAGAGGACTGTGTCCCGGGGGTGGTGCACGAAGACCAGACAGGGTTCGTAAAAGGAGACAACTGAATGTTAACGTGCGACGACTATTAGGGGTGATAATGATGCCCCCAGTGGAGGGGGAGGCAGAGATAGCCCCCAGTGGAGGGGGAGGCAGAGATAGTGGCGGCAATGGACGCAGAGAAGGCATTTGATAGGGTGGAGTGGGAGTATTTATGGAAGTGTTAAGGAGGTTTGGGTTTGGGAACGGGTTTATTAGCTGGGTTAGACTTCTTTATGGGGCTCCAACGGCAAGCGTAGTTACAGGTCGACATAGATCGGAGTATTTCCGACTATATAGGGGAACAAGACAGGGATGCCCGCTGTCTCCATTGTTGTTCGCGTTGGCAATTGAACCTCTGGCCATGGCGTTGAGAGACTCCAGGAAATGGAGAGGGGTGATTAGAGGGGGAGAAGAACACCGAGTCTCGTTATATGCGGATGACCTATTGTTATACGTGTCGGACCCAGCGGGGGGAATGATAGAGGTTATGCGAATTTTGAGGGGGTTCGGGGATTTCTCGGGGTATAGGCTAAACATGGGGAAGAGTGAATTATTTGTGATACATCCAGGGGACCAGAGTAGAGAGATAGAAGGCTTGCCTCTAAGGAAAGTGGAAAGAAACTTCCGATACCTGGGGATTCAGATCGCTAGGAGCTGGGGAACCTTGCACAGACTTAATCTGACACGGTTGGTAGAACAAATGGAGGAGGACTTCAAGAGGTGGGACATGCAGCCTCTATCGCTGGCGGGCAGGGTGCAAGCAATTAAGATGATGGTCCTCCCGAGGTTCTTATTTGTATTTCAATGTCTCCCTATACTAATCACTAAGACCTTTTTTAATAAAATAGACAGGAGCATCACGAGCTTCGTGTGGGCAGGGAAAGTTCCGAGAGTAAGGAGGGGGTTCCTTCAGCGTAGTAGGGACAGAGGAGGATTGGCACTACCGAACTTGGGCGATTACTATTGGGCCGCCAATGTGGCAATGATACGTAAATGGATGTTGGAGGGTGAGGGAGCGGCGTGGGAAAGACTGGAGAGAAAGTCCTGTAAAGGGACGAGTTTAGAGGCGCTGGTGACGGCGCCGCTACCGATCTCACCT